>NW_028315838.1:0-290000 GCF_039701765.1 Tetranychus urticae
CAAGCTTGCCTGCAAGTTTTATTAAGTTTTCTTCAACTTGCATACCCCTGGAAATCTCAATACTTATACTTTTTTCGGTTTGCTTCAACTTGCATACCCCTGGAAATCTCAATACTTATACTTTTTTCGGTTTTCTTCAACTTGCATACCCCTGGAAATCTAAATTCTTATACTTTTTTCGGTTTTCACGTACTTGGCTATCGACAACATGTTTTACTTTGACTTATATCAAGACATGTAGCACTCTAACTTGCTGCAAGACAAGCTCGCCTGCAAGTTTTATTAAGTTGACTTCAACTTGCATACCCCTGGAAATCTCAATACTTATACTTTGCTCGGTTTGCTTCAACTTGCATACCCCTGGAAATCTCAATACTTATACTTTTTTCGGTTTTCACGTACTTGGCTATCGACAACATGTTTTACTTTGACTTATATCAAGACATGTAGCACTCTAACTTGCTTCACGACAAGCTTGCCTGCAAGTTTTATTAAGTTTTCTTCAACTTGCATACCCCTGGAAATCTCAATACTTATACTTTGCTCGGTTTTCTTCAACTTGCATACCCCTGGAAATCTCAATTCTTATACTTTTTTCGGTTTTCACGTACTTGGCTATCGACAACATGTTTTACTTTGACTTATATCAAGACATGTAGCACTCTAACTTGCTGCAAGACAAGCTCGCCTGCAAGTTTTATTAAGTTGACTTCAACTTGCATACCCCTGGAAATCTCAATACTTATACTTTGCTCGGTTTGCTTCAACTTGCATACCCCTGGAAATCTCAATACTTATACTTTTTTCGGTTTGCTTCAACTTGCATACCCCTGGAAATCTCAATACTTATACTTTTTTCGGTTTTCACGTACTTGGCTATCGACAACATGTTTTACTTTGACTTATATCAAGACATGTAGCACTCTAACTTGCTTCAAGACAAGCTTGCCTGCAAGTTTTATTAAGTTTTCTTCAACTTGCATACCTCTGGAAATCTCAATACTTATACTTTTTTCGGTTTTCACGTACTTGGCTATCGACAACATGTTTTACTTTAACTTATATCAAGACATGTAGCACTCTAACTTGCTTCAAGACAAGCTCGCCTGAAAGTTTTATTAAGTTTTCTTCAACTTGCATACCCTTGGAAATCTCAATATTTATACTTTTTTCGGTTTGCTTCAACTTGCATACTTCTGGAAATCTCAATACTTATACTTTTTTCGGTTTTCACGTACTTGGCTATCGAACACATGTTTTACTTTGACTTATATCAAGACATGTAGCACTCTAACTTGCTGCAAGACAAGCTCGCCTGCCCGTTTTATTAAGTTGACTTCAACTTGCATACCCCTGGAAATCTCAATACTTATACTTTTTTCGGTTTGCTTCAACTTGCATACCCCTGGAAATCTCAATACTTATACTTTTTTCGGTTTTCACGTACTTGGCTATCGACAACATGTTTTACTTTGACTTATATCAAGACATGTAGCACTCTAACTTGCTTCAAGACAAGCTTGCCTGCAAGTTTTATTAAGTTTTCTTCAACTTGCATACCCCTGGAAATCTCAATACTTATACTTTTTTCGGTTTGCTTCAACTTGCATACCCCTGGAAATCTCAATACTTATACTTTTTTCGGTTTCCACGTGCTTGGCTATCGACAACATGTTTTACTTTGACTTATATCAAGACATGTAGCACTCTAACTTGCTGCAAGACAAGCTCGCCTGCAAGTTTTATTAAGTTGACTTCAACTTGCATACCCCTGGAAATCTCAATACTTATACTTTTTTCGGTTTTCTTCAACTTGCATACCCCTGGAAATCTCAATTCTTATACTTTTTTCGGTTTTCACGTACTTGGCTATCGACAACATGTTTTACTTTGACTTATATCAAGACATGTAGCACTCTAACTTGCTGCAAGACAAGCTCGCCTGCAAGTTTTATTAAGTTGACTTCAACTTGCATACCCCTGGAAATCTCAATACTTATACTTTGCTCGGTTTGCTTCAACTTGCATACCCCTGGAAATCTCAATACTTATACTTTTTTCGGTTTTCACGTACTTGGCTATCGACAACATGTTTTACTTTGACTTATATCAAGACATGTAGCACTCTAACTTGCTTCACGACAAGCTTGCCTGCAAGTTTTATTAAGTTTTCTTCAACTTGCATACCCCTGGAAATCTCAATACTTATACTTTGCTCGGTTTGCTTCAACTTGCATACCCCTGGAAATCTCAATACTTATACTTTTTTCGGTTTTCACGTACTTGGCTATCGACAACATGTTTTACTTTGACTTATATCAAGACATGTAGCACTCTAACTTGCTTCAAGACAAGCTTGCCTGCAAGTTTTATTAAGTTTTCTTCAACTTGCATACCTCTGGAAATCTCAATACTTATACTTTTTTCGGTTTTCACGTACTTGGCTATCGACAACATGTTTTACTTTGACTTATATCAAGACATGTAGCACTCTAACTTGCTGCAAGACAAGCTCGCCTGCAAGTTTTATTAAGTTGACTTCAACTTGCATACCCCTGGAAATCTCAATACTTATACTTTGCTCGGTTTGCTTCAACTTGCATACCCCTGGAAATCTCAATACTTATACTTTTTTCGGTTTCCACGTACTTGGCTATCGACAACATGTTTTACTTTGACTTATATCAAGACATGTAGCACTCTAACTTGCTGCAAGACAAGCTCGCCTGCAAGTTTTATTAAGTTGACTTCAACTTGCATACCCCTGGAAATCTCAATACTTATACTTTTTTCGGTTTTCTTCAACTTGCATACCCCTGGAAATCTCAATACTTATACTTTGCTCGGTTTGCTTCAACTTGCATACCCCTGGAAATCTCAATACTTATACTTTTTTCGGTTTTCACGTACTTGGCTATCGACAACATGTTTTACTTTGACTTATATCAAGACATGTAGCACTCTAACTTGCTTCAAGACAAGCTTGCCTGCAAGTTTTATTAAGTTTTCTTCAACTTGCATACCTCTGGAAATCTCAATACTTATACTTTTTTCGGTTTTCACGTACTTGGCTATCGACAACATGTTTTACTTTGACTTATATCAAGACATGTAGCACTCTAACTTGCTGCAAGACAAGCTCGCCTGCAAGTTTTATTAAGTTGACTTCAACTTGCATACCCCTGGAAATCTCAATACTTATACTTTGCTCGGTTTGCTTCAACTTGCATACCCCTGGAAATCTCAATACTTATACTTTTTTCGGTTTGCTTCAACTTGCATACCCCTGGAAATCTCAATACTTATACTTTTTTCGGTTTTCACGTACTTGGCTATCGACAACATGTTTTACTTTGACTTATATCAAGACATGTAGCACTCTAACTTGCTTCAAGACAAGCTTGCCTGCAAGTTTTATTAAGTTTTCTTCAACTTGCATACCTCTGGAAATCTCAATACTTATACTTTTTTCGGTTTTCACGTACTTGGCTATCGACAACATGTTTTACTTTAACTTATATCAAGACATGTAGCACTCTAACTTGCTTCAAGACAAGCTCGCCTGCAAGTTTTATTAAGTTTTCTTCAACTTGCATACCCTTGGAAATCTCAATATTTATACTTTTTTCGGTTTGCTTCAACTTGCATACTTCTGGAAATCTCAATACTTATACTTTTTTCGGTTTTCACGTACTTGGCTATCGAACACATGTTTTACTTTGACTTATATCAAGACATGTAGCACTCTAACTTGCTGCAAGACAAGCTCGCCTGCAAGTTTTATTAAGTTGACTTCAACTTGCATACCCCTGGAAATCTCAATACTTATACTTTGCTCGGTTTGCTTCAACTTGCATACCCCTGGAAATCTCAATACTTATACTTTTTTCGGTTTTCACGTACTTGGCTATCGACAACATGTTTTACTTTGACTTATATCAAGACATGTAGCACTCTAACTTGCTTCAAGACAAGCTTGCCTGCAAGTTTTATTAAGTTTTCTTCAACTTGCATACCTCTGGAAATCTCAATACTTATACTTTTTTCGGTTTTCACGTACTTGGCTATCGACAACATGTTTTACTTTGACTTATATCAAGACATGTAGCACTCTAACTTGCTGCAAGACAAGCTCGCCTGCAAGTTTTATTAAGTTTTCTTCAACTTGCATACCCTTGGAAATCTCAATATTTATACTTTTTTCGGTTTGCTTCAACTTGCATACTTCTGGAAATCTCAATACTTATACTTTTTTCGGTTTTCACGTACTTGGCTATCGACAACATGTTTTACTTTGACTTATATCAAGACATGTAGCACTCTAACTTGCTGCAAGACAAGCTCGCCTGCAAGTTTTATTAAGTTGACTTCAACTTGCATACCCCTGGAAATCTCAATACTTATACTTTTTTCGGTTTTCTTCAACTTGCATACCCCTGGAAATCTCAATACTTATACTTTTTTCGGTTTGCTTCAACTTGCATACCCCTGGAAATCTCAATACTTATACTTTTTTCGGTTTTCACGTACTTGGCTATCGACAACATGTTTTACTTTGACTTATATCAAGACATGTAGCACTCTAACTTGCTTCAAGACAAGCTTGCCTGCAAGTTTTATTAAGTTTTCTTCAACTTGCATACCTCTGGAAATCTCAATACTTATACTTTTTTCGGTTTTCACGTACTTGGCTATCGACAACATGTTTTACTTTAACTTATATCAAGACATGTAGCACTCTAACTTGCTTCAAGACAAGCTCGCCTGCAAGTTTTATTAAGTTTTCTTCAACTTGCATACCCTTGGAAATCTCAATATTTATACTTTTTTCGTTTTGCTTCAACTTGCATACCCCTGGAAATCTCAATACTTATACTTTTTTCGGTTTCCACGTACTTGGCTATCGACAACATGTTTTACTTTGACTTATATCAAGACATGTAGCACTCTAACTTGCTGCAAGACAAGCTCGCCTGCAAGTTTTATTAAGTTGACTTCAACTTGCATACCCCTGGAAATCTCAATACTTATACTTTTTTCGGTTTTCTTCAACTTGCATACCCCTGGAAATCTCAATACTTATACTTTTTTCGGTTTGCTTCAACTTGCATACCCCTGGAAATCTCAATACTTATACTTTTTTCGGTTTTCACGTACTTGGCTATCGACAACATGTTTTACTTTGACTTATATCAAGACATGTAGCACTCTAACTTGCTTCAAGACAAGCTTGCCTGCAAGTTTTATTAAGTTTTCTTCAACTTGCATACCTCTGGAAATCTCAATACTTATACTTTTTTCGGTTTTCACGTACTTGGCTATCGACAACATGTTTTACTTTAACTTATATCAAGACATGTAGCACTCTAACTTGCTTCAAGACAAGCTCGCCTGCAAGTTTTATTAAGTTTTCTTCAACTTGCATACCCTTGGAAATCTCAATATTTATACTTTTTTCGGTTTGCTTCAACTTGCATACTTCTGGAAATCTCAATACTTATACTTTTTTCGGTTTTCACGTACTTGGCTATCGAACACATGTTTTACTTTGACTTATATCAAGACATGTAGCACTCTAACTTGCTGCAAGACAAGCTCGCCTGCCCGTTTTATTAAGTTGACTTCAACTTGCATACCCCTGGAAATCTCAATACTTATACTTTTTTCGGTTTTCACGTACTTGGCTATCGACAACATGTTTTACTTTGACTTATATCAAGACATGTAGCACTCTAACTTGCTTCAAGACAAGCTTGCCTGCAAGTTTTATTAAGTTTTCTTCAACTTGCATACCCTTGGAAATCTCAATATTTATACTTTTTTCGGTTTGCTTCAACTTGCATACTTCTGGAAATCTCAATACTTATACTTTTTTCGGTTTTCACGTACTTGGCTATCGAACACATGTTTTACTTTGACTTATATCAAGACATGTAGCACTCTAACTTGCTGCAAGACAAGCTCGCCTGCCCGTTTTATTAAGTTGACTTCAACTTGCATACCCCTGGAAATCTCAATACTTATACTTTTTTCGGTTTGCTTCAACTTGCATACCCCTGGAAATCTCAATACTTATACTTTTTTCGGTTTTCACGTACTTGGCTATCGACAACATGTTTTACTTTAACTTATATCAAGACATGTAGCACTCTAACTTGCTTCAAGACAAGCTCGCCTGCAAGTTTTATTAAGTTTTCTTCAACTTGCATACCCCTGGAAATCTCAATATTTATACTTTTTTCGGTTTGCTTCAACTTGCATACCCCTGGAAATCTCAATACTTATACTTTTTTCGGTTTTCACGTACTTGGCTATCGACAACATGTTTTACTTTAACTTATATCAAGACATGTAGCACTCTAACTTGCTTCAAGACAAGCTCGCCTGCAAGTTTTATTAAGTTTTCTTCAACTTGCATACCCTTGGAAATCTCAATATTTATACTTTTTTCGGTTTGCTTCAACTTGCATACTTCTGGAAATCTCAATACTTATACTTTTTTCGGTTTTCACGTACTTGGCTATCGAACACATGTTTTACTTTGACTTATATCAAGACATGTAGCACTCTAACTTGCTGCAAGACAAGCTCGCCTGCCCGTTTTATTAAGTTGACTTCAACTTGCATACCCCTGGAAATCTCAATACTTATACTTTTTGCGGTTTTCTTCAACTTGCATACCCCTGGAAATCTCAATACTTATACTTTTTTCGGTTTGCTTCAACTTGCATACCCCTGGAAATCTCAATACTTATACTTTTTTCGGTTTTCACGTACTTGGCTATCGACAACATGTTTTACTTTGACTTATATCAAGACATGTAGCACTCTAACTTGCTTCAAGACAAGCTTGCCTGCAAGTTTTATTAAGTTTTCTTCAACTTGCATACCCCTGGAAATCTCAATACTTATACTTTTTTCGGTTTGCTTCAACTTGCATACCCCTGGAAATCTCAATACTTATACTTTGCTCGGTTTGCTTCAACTTGCATACCCCTGGAAATCTCAATACTTATACTTTTTTCGGTTTCCACGTACTTGGCTATCGACAACATGTTTTACTTTGACTTATATCAAGACATGTAGCACTCTAACTTGCTGCAAGACAAGCTCGCCTGCAAGTTTTATTAAGTTGACTTCAACTTGCATACCCCTGGAAATCTCAATACTTATACTTTTTTCGGTTTGCTTCAACTTGCATACCCCTGGAAATCTCAATACTTATACTTTTTTCGGTTTTCACGTACTTGGCTATCGACAACATGTTTTACTTTGACTTATATCAAGACATGTAGCACTCTAACTTGCTTCACGACAAGCTTGCCTGCAAGTTTTATTAAGTTTTCTTCAACTTGCATACCCCTGGAAATCTCAATACTTATACTTTGCTCGGTTTTCTTCAACTTGCATACCCCTGGAAATCTCAATTCTTATACTTTTTTCGGTTTTCACGTACTTGGCTATCGACAACATGTTTTACTTTGACTTATATCAAGACATGTAGCACTCTAACTTGCTGCAAGACAAGCTCGCCTGCAAGTTTTATTAAGTTGACTTCAACTTGCATACCCCTGGAAATCTCAATACTTATACTTTGCTCGGTTTGCTTCAACTTGCATACCCCTGGAAATCTCAATACTTATACTTTTTTCGGTTTTCACGTACTTGGCTATCGACAACATGTTTTACTTTGACTTATATCAAGACATGTAGCACTCTAACTTGCTTCAAGACAAGCTTGCCTGCAAGTTTTATTAAGTTTTCTTCAACTTGCATACCTCTGGAAATCTCAATACTTATACTTTTTTCGGTTTTCACGTACTTGGCTATCGACAACATGTTTTACTTTGACTTATATCAAGACATGTAGCACTCTAACTTGCTGCAAGACAAGCTCGCCTGCAAGTTTTATTAAGTTGACTTCAACTTGCATACCCCTGGAAATCTCAATACTTATACTTTGCTCGGTTTGCTTCAACTTGCATACCCCTGGAAATCTCAATACTTATACTTTTTTCGGTTTCCACGTACTTGGCTATCGACAACATGTTTTACTTTGACTTATATCAAGACATGTAGCACTCTAACTTGCTGCAAGACAAGCTCGCCTGCAAGTTTTATTAAGTTGACTTCAACTTGCATACCCCTGGAAATCTCAATACTTATACTTTTTTCGGTTTGCTTCAACTTGCATACCCCTGGAAATCTCAATACTTATACTTTTTTCGGTTTTCTTCAACTTGCATACCCCTGGAAATCTCAATACTTATACTTTTTTCGGTTTTCACGTACTTGGCTATCGACAACATGTTTTACTTTGACTTATATCAAGACATGTAGCACTCTAACTTGCTTCAAGACAAGCTTGCCTGCAAGTTTTATTAAGTTTTCTTCAACTTGCATACCCCTGGAAATCTCAATACTTATACTTTTTTCGGTTTGCTTCAACTTGCATACCCCTGGAAATCTCAATACTTATACTTTGCTCGGTTTGCTTCAACTTGCATACCCCTGGAAATCTCAATACTTATACTTTTTTCGGTTTCCACGTACTTGGCTATCGACAACATGTTTTACTTTGACTTATATCAAGACATGTAGCACTCTAACTTGCTGCAAGACAAGCTCGCCTGCAAGTTTTATTAAGTTGACTTCAACTTGCATACCCCTGGAAATCTCAATACTTATACTTTGCTCGGTTTGCTTCAACTTGCATACCCCTGGAAATCTCAATACTTATACTTTTTTCGGTTTCCACGTACTTGGCTATCGACAACATGTTTTACTTTGACTTATATCAAGACATGTAGCACTCTAACTTGCTGCAAGACAAGCTCGCCTGCAAGTTTTATTAAGTTGACTTCAACTTGCATACCCCTGGAAATCTCAATACTTATACTTTTTTCGGTTTGCTTCAACTTGCATACCCCTGGAAATCTCAATACTTATACTTTTTTCGGTTTTCTTCAACTTGCATACCCCTGGAAATCTCAATACTTATACTTTTTTCGGTTTTCACGTACTTGGCTATCGACAACATGTTTTACTTTGACTTATATCAAGACATGTAGCACTCTAACTTGCTTCAAGACAAGCTTGCCTGCAAGTTTTATTAAGTTTTCTTCAACTTGCATACCCCTGGAAATCTCAATACTTATACTTTTTTCGGTTTGCTTCAACTTGCATACCCCTGGAAATCTCAATACTTATACTTTGCTCGGTTTGCTTCAACTTGCATACCCCTGGAAATCTCAATACTTATACTTTTTTCGGTTTCCACGTACTTGGCTATCGACAACATGTTTTACTTTGACTTATATCAAGACATGTAGCACTCTAACTTGCTGCAAGACAAGCTCGCCTGCAAGTTTTATTAAGTTGACTTCAACTTGCATACCCCTGGAAATCTCAATACTTATACTTTTTTCGGTTTGCTTCAACTTGCATACCCCTGGAAATCTCAATACTTATACTTTTTTCGGTTTTCACGTACTTGGCTATCGACAACATGTTTTACTTTGACTTATATCAAGACATGTAGCACTCTAACTTGCTTCACGACAAGCTTGCCTGCAAGTTTTATTAAGTTTTCTTCAACTTGCATACCCCTGGAAATCTCAATACTTATACTTTGCTCGGTTTTCTTCAACTTGCATACCCCTGGAAATCTCAATTCTTATACTTTTTTCGGTTTTCACGTACTTGGCTATCGACAACATGTTTTACTTTGACTTATATCAAGACATGTAGCACTCTAACTTGCTGCAAGACAAGCTCGCCTGCAAGTTTTATTAAGTTGACTTCAACTTGCATACCCCTGGAAATCTCAATACTTATACTTTGCTCGGTTTGCTTCAACTTGCATACCCCTGGAAATCTCAATACTTATACTTTTTTCGGTTTTCACGTACTTGGCTATCGACAACATGTTTTACTTTGACTTATATCAAGACATGTAGCACTCTAACTTGCTTCAAGACAAGCTTGCCTGCAAGTTTTATTAAGTTTTCTTCAACTTGCATACCTCTGGAAATCTCAATACTTATACTTTTTTCGGTTTTCACGTACTTGGCTATCGACAACATGTTTTACTTTGACTTATATCAAGACATGTAGCACTCTAACTTGCTGCAAGACAAGCTCGCCTGCAAGTTTTATTAAGTTGACTTCAACTTGCATACCCCTGGAAATCTCAATACTTATACTTTGCTCGGTTTGCTTCAACTTGCATACCCCTGGAAATCTCAATACTTATACTTTTTTCGGTTTCCACGTACTTGGCTATCGACAACATGTTTTACTTTGACTTATATCAAGACATGTAGCACTCTAACTTGCTGCAAGACAAGCTCGCCTGCAAGTTTTATTAAGTTGACTTCAACTTGCATACCCCTGGAAATCTCAATACTTATACTTTTTTCGGTTTGCTTCAACTTGCATACCCCTGGAAATCTCAATACTTATACTTTTTTCGGTTTTCTTCAACTTGCATACCCCTGGAAATCTCAATACTTATACTTTTTTCGGTTTTCTTCAACTTGCATACCCCTGGAAATCTCAATTCTTATACTTTTTTCGGTTTTCACGTACTTGGCTATCGACAACATGTTTTACTTTGACTTATATCAAGACATGTAGCACTCTAACTTGCTTCAAGACAAGCTTGCCTGCAAGTTTTATTAAGTTTTCTTCAACTTGCATACCTCTGGAAATCTCAATACTTATACTTTTTTCGGTTTTCACGTACTTGGCTATCGACAACATGTTTTACTTTGACTTATATCAAGACATGTAGCACTCTAACTTGCTGCAAGACAAGCTCGCCTGCAAGTTTTATTAAGTTGACTTCAACTTGCATACCCCTGGAAATCTCAATACTTATACTTTGCTCGGTTTGCTTCAACTTGCATACCCCTGGAAATCTCAATACTTATACTTTTTTCGGTTTCCACGTACTTGGCTATCGACAACATGTTTTACTTTGACTTATATCAAGACATGTAGCACTCTAACTTGCTGCAAGACAAGCTCGCCTGCAAGTTTTATTAAGTTGACTTCAACTTGCATACCCCTGGAAATCTCAATACTTATACTTTTTTCGGTTTGCTTCAACTTGCATACCCCTGGAAATCTCAATACTTATACTTTTCTCGGTTTTCTTCAACTTGCATACCCCTGGAAATCTCAATTCTTATACTTTTTTCGGTTTTCACGTACTTGGCTATCGACAACATGTTTTACTTTGACTTATATCAAGACATGTAGCACTCTAACTTGCTGCAAGACAAGCTCGCCTGCAAGTTTTATTAAGTTGACTTCAACTTGCATACCCCTGGAAATCTCAATACTTATACTTTGCTCGGTTTGCTTCAACTTGCATACCCCTGGAAATCTCAATATTTATACTTTTTTCGGTTTTCACGTACTTGGCTATCGACAACATGTTTTACTTTGACTTATATCAAGACATGTAGCACTCTAACTTGCTTCACGACAAGCTTGCCTGCAAGTTTTATTAAGTTTTCTTCAACTTGCATACCCCTGGAAATCTCAATACTTATACTTTGCTCGGTTTTCTTCAACTTGCATACCCCTGGAAATCTCAATTCTTATACTTTTTTCGGTTTTCACGTACTTGGCTATCGACAACATGTTTTACTTTGACTTATATCAAGACATGTAGCACTCTAACTTGCTGCAAGACAAGCTCGCCTGCAAGTTTTATTAAGTTGACTTCAACTTGCATACCCCTGGAAATCTCAATACTTATACTTTGCTCGGTTTGCTTCAACTTGCATACCCCTGGAAATCTCAATACTTATACTTTTTTCGGTTTTCACGTACTTGGCTATCGACAACATGTTTTACTTTGACTTATATCAAGACATGTAGCACTCTAACTTGCTTCAAGACAAGCTTGCCTGCAAGTTTTATTAAGTTTTCTTCAACTTGCATACCCCTGGAAATCTCAATACTTATACTTTTTTCGGTTTGCTTCAACTTGCATACCCCTGGAAATCTCAATACTTATACTTTTTTCGGTTTTCTTCAACTTGCATACCCCTGGAAATCTCAATACTTATACTTTTTTCGGTTTTCTTCAACTTGCATACCCCTGGAAATCTCAATTCTTATACTTTTTTCGGTTTTCACGTACTTGGCTATCGACAACATGTTTTACTTTGACTTATATCAAGACATGTAGCACTCTAACTTGCTTCAAGACAAGCTTGCCTGCAAGTTTTATTAAGTTTTCTTCAA
This sequence comes from Tetranychus urticae, assembly GCF_039701765.1. NCBI lineage: Eukaryota > Metazoa > Arthropoda > Arachnida > Trombidiformes > Tetranychidae > Tetranychus > Tetranychus urticae. The sequence goes on from NW_028315838.1 coordinate 12,262, forward strand.
CTTGCATACCTCTGGAAATCTCAATACTTATACTTTTTTCGGTTTTCACGTACTTGGCTATCGACAACATGTTTTACTTTGACTTATATCAAGACATGTAGCACTCTAACTTGCTGCAAGACAAGCTCGCCTGCAAGTTTTATTAAGTTGACTTCAACTTGCATACCCCTGGAAATCTCAATACTTATACTTTGCTCGGTTTGCTTCAACTTGCATACCCCTGGAAATCTCAATACTTATACTTTTTTCGGTTTCCACGTACTTGGCTATCGACAACATGTTTTACTTTGACTTATATCAAGACATGTAGCACTCTAACTTGCTGCAAGACAAGCTCGCCTGCAAGTTTTATTAAGTTGACTTCAACTTGCATACCCCTGGAAATCTCAATACTTATACTTTTTTCGGTTTGCTTCAACTTGCATACCCCTGGAAATCTCAATACTTATACTTTTTTCGGTTTTCTTCAACTTGCATACCCCTGGAAATCTCAATACTTATACTTTTTTCGGTTTTCTTCAACTTGCATACCCCTGGAAATCTCAATTCTTATACTTTTTTCGGTTTTCACGTACTTGGCTATCGACAACATGTTTTACTTTGACTTATATCAAGACATGTAGCACTCTAACTTGCTTCAAGACAAGCTTGCCTGCAAGTTTTATTAAGTTTTCTTCAACTTGCATACCTCTGGAAATCTCAATACTTATACTTTTTTCGGTTTTCACGTACTTGGCTATCGACAACATGTTTTACTTTGACTTATATCAAGACATGTAGCACTCTAACTTGCTGCAAGACAAGCTCGCCTGCAAGTTTTATTAAGTTGACTTCAACTTGCATACCCCTGGAAATCTCAATACTTATACTTTGCTCGGTTTGCTTCAACTTGCATACCCCTGGAAATCTCAATACTTATACTTTTTTCGGTTTCCACGTACTTGGCTATCGACAACATGTTTTACTTTGACTTATATCAAGACATGTAGCACTCTAACTTGCTGCAAGACAAGCTCGCCTGCAAGTTTTATTAAGTTGACTTCAACTTGCATACCCCTGGAAATCTCAATACTTATACTTTTTTCGGTTTGCTTCAACTTGCATACCCCTGGAAATCTCAATACTTATACTTTTTTCGGTTTTCTTCAACTTGCATACCCCTGGAAATCTCAATTCTTATACTTTTTTCGGTTTTCACGTACTTGGCTATCGACAACATGTTTTACTTTGACTTATATCAAGACATGTAGCACTCTAACTTGCTGCAAGACAAGCTCGCCTGCAAGTTTTATTAAGTTGACTTCAACTTGCATACCCCTGGAAATCTCAATACTTATACTTTGCTCGGTTTGCTTCAACTTGCATACCCCTGGAAATCTCAATATTTATACTTTTTTCGGTTTTCACGTACTTGGCTATCGACAACATGTTTTACTTTGACTTATATCAAGACATGTAGCACTCTAACTTGCTTCACGACAAGCTTGCCTGCAAGTTTTATTAAGTTTTCTTCAACTTGCATACCCCTGGAAATCTCAATACTTATACTTTGCTCGGTTTTCTTCAACTTGCATACCCCTGGAAATCTCAATTCTTATACTTTTTTCGGTTTTCACGTACTTGGCTATCGACAACATGTTTTACTTTGACTTATATCAAGACATGTAGCACTCTAACTTGCTGCAAGACAAGCTCGCCTGCAAGTTTTATTAAGTTGACTTCAACTTGCATACCCCTGGAAATCTCAATACTTATACTTTGCTCGGTTTGCTTCAACTTGCATACCCCTGGAAATCTCAATACTTATACTTTTTTCGGTTTTCACGTACTTGGCTATCGACAACATGTTTTACTTTGACTTATATCAAGACATGTAGCACTCTAACTTGCTTCAAGACAAGCTTGCCTGCAAGTTTTATTAAGTTTTCTTCAACTTGCATACCTCTGGAAATCTCAATACTTATACTTTTTTCGGTTTTCACGTACTTGGCTATCGACAACATGTTTTACTTTGACTTATATCAAGACATGTAGCACTCTAACTTGCTTCAAGACAAGCTCGCCTGCAAGTTTTATTCAGTTGACTTCAACTTGCATACCCCTGGAAATCTCAATTCTTATACTTTTTTCGGTTTTCACGTACTTGGCTATCGACAACATGTTTTACTTTGACTTATATCAAGACATGTAGCACTCTAACTTGCTGCAAGACAAGCTCGCCTGCAAGTTTTATTAAGTTGACTTCAACTTGCATACCCCTGGAAATCTCAATACTTATACTTTGCTCGGTTTGCTTCAACTTGCATACCCCTGGAAATCTCAATACTTATACTTTTTTCGGTTTTCACGTACTTGGCTATCGACAACATGTTTTACTTTGACTTATATCAAGACATGTAGCACTCTAACTTGCTTCACGACAAGCTTGCCTGCAAGTTTTATTAAGTTTTCTTCAACTTGCATACCCCTGGAAATCTCAATACTTATACTTTGCTCGGTTTTCTTCAACTTGCATACCCCTGGAAATCTCAATTCTTATACTTTTTTCGGTTTTCACGTACTTGGCTATCGACAACATGTTTTACTTTGACTTATATCAAGACATGTAGCACTCTAACTTGCTTCACGACAAGCTTGCCTGCAAGTTTTATTAAGTTTTCTTCAACTTGCATACCCCTGGAAATCTCAATACTTATACTTTGCTCGGTTTGCTTCAACTTGCATACCCCTGGAAATCTCAATACTTATACTTTGCTCGGTTTGCTTCAACTTGCATACCCCTGGAAATCTCAATATGCATACTTTTTTCGGTTTTCACGTACTTGGCTATCGACAACATGTTTTACTTTGACTTATATCAAGACATGTAGCACTCTAACTTGCTTCACGACAAGCTTGCCTGCAAGTTTTATTAAGTTTTCTTCAACTTGCATACCCCTGGAAATCTCAATACTTATACTTTGCTCGGTTTTCTTCAACTTGCATACCCCTGGAAATCTCAATTCTTATACTTTTTTCGGTTTTCACGTACTTGGCTATCGACAACATGTTTTACTTTGACTTATATCAAGACATGTAGCACTCTAACTTGCTGCAAGACAAGCTCGCCTGCAAGTTTTATTAAGTTGACTTCAACTTGCATACCCCTGGAAATCTCAATACTTATACTTTGCTCGGTTTGCTTCAACTTGCATACCCCTGGAAATCTCAATACTTATACTTTTTTCGGTTTTCACGTACTTGGCTATCGACAACATGTTTTACTTTGACTTATATCAAGACATGTAGCACTCTAACTTGCTTCAAGACAAGCTTGCCTGCAAGTTTTATTAAGTTTTCTTCAACTTGCATACCTCTGGAAATCTCAATACTTATACTTTTTTCGGTTTTCACGTACTTGGCTATCGACAACATGTTTTACTTTGACTTATATCAAGACATGTAGCACTCTAACTTGCTTCAAGACAAGCTCGCCTGCAAGTTTTATTCAGTTGACTTCAACTTGCATACCCCTGGAAATCTCAATTCTTATACTTTTTTCGGTTTTCACGTACTTGGCTATCGACAACATGTTTTACTTTGACTTATATCAAGACATGTAGCACTCTAACTTGCTGCAAGACAAGCTCGCCTGCAAGTTTTATTAAGTTGACTTCAACTTGCATACCCCTGGAAATCTCAATACTTATACTTTGCTCGGTTTGCTTCAACTTGCATACCCCTGGAAATCTCAATTCTTATACTTTTTTCGGTTTTCACGTACTTGGCTATCGACAACATGTTTTACTTTGACTTATATCAAGACATGTAGCACTCTAACTTGCTTCACGACAAGCTTGCCTGCAAGTTTTATTAAGTTTTCTTCAACTTGCATACCCCTGGAAATCTCAATACTTATACTTTGCTCGGTTTGCTTCAACTTGCATACCCCTGGAAATCTCAATACTTATACTTTGCTCGGTTTGCTTCAACTTGCATACCCCTGGAAATCTCAATATTTATACTTTTTTCGGTTTTCACGTACTTGGCTATCGACAACATGTTTTACTTTGACTTATATCAAGACATGTAGCACTCTAACTTGCTTCACGACAAGCTTGCCTGCAAGTTTTATTAAGTTTTCTTCAACTTGCATACCCCTGGAAATCTCAATACTTATACTTTGCTCGGTTTTCTTCAACTTGCATACCCCTGGAAATCTCAATTCTTATACTTTTTTCGGTTTTCACGTACTTGGCTATCGACAACATGTTTTACTTTGACTTATATCAAGACATGTAGCACTCTAACTTGCTGCAAGACAAGCTCGCCTGCAAGTTTTATTAAGTTGACTTCAACTTGCATACCCCTGGAAATCTCAATACTTATACTTTGCTCGGTTTGCTTCAACTTGCATACCCCTGGAAATCTCAATACTTATACTTTTTTCGGTTTTCACGTACTTGGCTATCGACAACATGTTTTACTTTGACTTATATCAAGACATGTAGCACTCTAACTTGCTTCACGACAAGCTTGCCTGCAAGTTTTATTAAGTTTTCTTCAACTTGCATACCCCTGGAAATCTCAATACTTATACTTTGCTCGGTTTTCTTCAACTTGCATACCCCTGGAAATCTCAATTCTTATACTTTTTTCGGTTTTCACGTACTTGGCTATCGACAACATGTTTTACTTTGACTTATATCAAGACATGTAGCACTCTAACTTGCTTCACGACAAGCTTGCCTGCAAGTTTTATTAAGTTTTCTTCAACTTGCATACCCCTGGAAATCTCAATACTTATACTTTGCTCGGTTTGCTTCAACTTGCATACCCCTGGAAATCTCAATACTTATACTTTGCTCGGTTTGCTTCAACTTGCATACCCCTGGAAATCTCAATACTTATACTTTTTTCGGTTTTCACGTACTTGGCTATCGACAACATGTTTTACTTTGACTTATATCAAGACATGTAGCACTCTAACTTGCTTCACGACAAGCTTGCCTGCAAGTTTTATTAAGTTTTCTTCAACTTGCATACCCCTGGAAATCTCAATACTTATACTTTGCTCGGTTTTCTTCAACTTGCATACCCCTGGAAATCTCAATTCTTATACTTTTTTCGGTTTTCACGTACTTGGCTATCGACAACATGTTTTACTTTGACTTATATCAAGACATGTAGCACTCTAACTTGCTTCACGACAAGCTTGCCTGCAAGTTTTATTAAGTTTTCTTCAACTTGCATACCCCTGGAAATCTCAATACTTATACTTTGCTCGGTTTGCTTCAACTTGCATACCCCTGGAAATCTCAATACTTATACTTTGCTCGGTTTGCTTCAACTTGCATACCCCTGGAAATCTCAATATGCATACTTTTTTCGGTTTTCACGTACTTGGCTATCGACAACATGTTTTACTTTGACTTATATCAAGACATGTAGCACTCTAACTTGCTTCACGACAAGCTTGCCTGCAAGTTTTATTAAGTTTTCTTCAACTTGCATACCCCTGGAAATCTCAATACTTATACTTTGCTCGGTTTTCTTCAACTTGCATACCCCTGGAAATCTCAATTCTTATACTTTTTTCGGTTTTCACGTACTTGGCTATCGACAACATGTTTTACTTTGACTTATATCAAGACATGTAGCACTCTAACTTGCTGCAAGACAAGCTCGCCTGCAAGTTTTATTAAGTTGACTTCAACTTGCATACCCCTGGAAATCTCAATACTTATACTTTGCTCGGTTTGCTTCAACTTGCATACCCCTGGAAATCTCAATACTTATACTTTTTTCGGTTTTCACGTACTTGGCTATCGACAACATGTTTTACTTTGACTTATATCAAGACATGTAGCACTCTAACTTGCTTCAAGACAAGCTTGCCTGCAAGTTTTATTAAGTTTTCTTCAACTTGCATACCTCTGGAAATCTCAATACTTATACTTTTTTCGGTTTTCACGTACTTGGCTATCGACAACATGTTTTACTTTGACTTATATCAAGACATGTAGCACTCTAACTTGCTTCAAGACAAGCTCGCCTGCAAGTTTTATTCAGTTGACTTCAACTTGCATACCCCTGGAAATCTCAATTCTTATACTTTTTTCGGTTTTCACGTACTTGGCTATCGACAACATGTTTTACTTTGACTTATATCAAGACATGTAGCACTCTAACTTGCTGCAAGACAAGCTCGCCTGCAAGTTTTATTAAGTTGACTTCAACTTGCATACCCCTGGAAATCTCAATACTTATACTTTGCTCGGTTTGCTTCAACTTGCATACCCCTGGAAATCTCAATTCTTATACTTTTTTCGGTTTTCACGTACTTGGCTATCGACAACATGTTTTACTTTGACTTATATCAAGACATGTAGCACTCTAACTTGCTTCACGACAAGCTTGCCTGCAAGTTTTATTAAGTTTTCTTCAACTTGCATACCCCTGGAAATCTCAATACTTATACTTTGCTCGGTTTGCTTCAACTTGCATACCCCTGGAAATCTCAATACTTATACTTTGCTCGGTTTGCTTCAACTTGCATACCCCTGGAAATCTCAATATTTATACTTTTTTCGGTTTTCACGTACTTGGCTATCGACAACATGTTTTACTTTGACTTATATCAAGACATGTAGCACTCTAACTTGCTTCACGACAAGCTTGCCTGCAAGTTTTATTAAGTTTTCTTCAACTTGCATACCCCTGGAAATCTCAATACTTATACTTTGCTCGGTTTTCTTCAACTTGCATACCCCTGGAAATCTCAATTCTTATACTTTTTTCGGTTTTCACGTACTTGGCTATCGACAACATGTTTTACTTTGACTTATATCAAGACATGTAGCACTCTAACTTGCTGCAAGACAAGCTCGCCTGCAAGTTTTATTAAGTTGACTTCAACTTGCATACCCCTGGAAATCTCAATACTTATACTTTGCTCGGTTTGCTTCAACTTGCATACCCCTGGAAATCTCAATACTTATACTTTTTTCGGTTTTCACGTACTTGGCTATCGACAACATGTTTTACTTTGACTTATATCAAGACATGTAGCACTCTAACTTGCTTCACGACAAGCTTGCCTGCAAGTTTTATTAAGTTTTCTTCAACTTGCATACCCCTGGAAATCTCAATACTTATACTTTGCTCGGTTTGCTTCAACTTGCATACCCCTGGAAATCTCAATACTTATACTTTGCTCGGTTTGCTTCAACTTGCATACCCCTGGAAATCTCAATATTTATACTTTTTTCGGTTTTCACGTACTTGGCTATCGACAACATGTTTTACTTTGACTTATATCAAGACATGTAGCACTCTAACTTGCTTCACGACAAGCTTGCCTGCAAGTTTTATTAAGTTTTCTTCAACTTGCATACCCCTGGAAATCTCAATACTTATACTTTGCTCGGTTTTCTTCAACTTGCATACCCCTGGAAATCTCAATTCTTATACTTTTTTCGGTTTTCACGTACTTGGCTATCGACAACATGTTTTACTTTGACTTATATCAAGACATGTAGCACTCTAACTTGCTGCAAGACAAGCTCGCCTGCAAGTTTTATTAAGTTGACTTCAACTTGCATACCCCTGGAAATCTCAATACTTATACTTTGCTCGGTTTGCTTCAACTTGCATACCCCTGGAAATCTCAATACTTATACTTTTTTCGGTTTTCACGTACTTGGCTATCGACAACATGTTTTACTTTGACTTATATCAAGACATGTAGCACTCTAACTTGCTTCAAGACAAGCTTGCCTGCAAGTTTTATTAAGTTTTCTTCAACTTGCATACCTCTGGAAATCTCAATACTTATACTTTTTTCGGTTTTCACGTACTTGGCTATCGACAACATGTTTTACTTTGACTTATATCAAGACATGTAGCACTCTAACTTGCTTCAAGACAAGCTCGCCTGCAAGTTTTATTCAGTTGACTTCAACTTGCATACCCCTGGAAATCTCAATTCTTATACTTTTTTCGGTTTTCACGTACTTGGCTATCGACAACATGTTTTACTTTGACTTATATCAAGACATGTAGCACTCTAACTTGCTGCAAGACAAGCTCGCCTGCAAGTTTTATTAAGTTGACTTCAACTTGCATACCCCTGGAAATCTCAATACTTATACTTTGCTCGGTTTGCTTCAACTTGCATACCCCTGGAAATCTCAATACTTATACTTTTTTCGGTTTTCACGTACTTGGCTATCGACAACATGTTTTACTTTGACTTATATCAAGACATGTAGCACTCTAACTTGCTTCACGACAAGCTTGCCTGCAAGTTTTATTAAGTTTTCTTCAACTTGCATACCCCTGGAAATCTCAATACTTATACTTTGCTCGGTTTTCTTCAACTTGCATACCCCTGGAAATCTCAATTCTTATACTTTTTGCGGTTTTCACGTACTTGGCTATCGACAACATGTTTTACTTTAACTTATATCAAGACATGTAGCACTCTATCTTGCTTCGCGACAAGCTCGCCTGCAAGTTTTATTAAGTTTTCTTCAACTTGCATACCCCTGGAAATCTCAATACTTATATTTTTTTCGGTTTTCTTCAACTTGCATACCCCTGGAAATCTCAATTCTTATACTTTTTTCGGTTTTCATATACTTGGCTATCGACAACATGTTTTACTTTGACTTATATCAAGACATGTAGCACTCTAACTTGCTGCAAGACAAGCTCGCCTGCAAGTTTTATTAAGTTGACTTCAACTTGCATACCCCTGGAAATCTCAATACTTATACTTTTTTCGGTTTGCTTCAACTTGCATACCCCTGGAAATCTCAATACTTATACTTTTTTCGGTTTTCACGTACTTGGCTATCGACAACATGTTTTACTTTGACTTATATCAAGACATGTAGCACTCTAACTTGCTTCAAGACAAGCTTGCCTGCAAGTTTTATTAAGTTTTCTTCAACTTGCATACCCCTGGAAATCTCAATACTTATACTTTTTTCGGTTTGCTTCAACTTGCATACCCCTGGAAATCTCAATACTTATACTTTTTTCGGTTTTCACGTACTTGGCTATCGACAACATGTTTTACTTTAACTTATATCAAGACATGTAGCACTCTAACTTGCTGCAAGACAAGCTCGCCTGCAAGTTTTATTAAGTTGACTTCAACTTGCATACCCCTGGAAATCTCAATACTTATACTTTGCTCGGTTTGCTTCAACTTGCATACCCCTGGAAATCTCAATACTTATACTTTTTTCGGTTTTCACGTACTTGGCTATCCACAACATGTTTTACTTTGACTTATATCAAGACATGTAGCACTCTAACTTGCTTCAAGACAAGCTTGCCTGCAAGTTTTATTAAGTTTTCTTCAACTTGCATACCTCTGGAAATCTCAATACTTATACTTTTTTCGGTTTTCACGTACTTGGCTATCGACAACATGTTTTACTTTGACTTATATCAAGACATGTAGCACTCTAACTTGCTTCAAGACAAGCTCGCCTGCAAGTTTTATTCAGTTGACTTCAACTTGCATACCCCTGGAAATCTCAATACTTATACTTTTTGCGGTTTTCACGTACTTGGCTATCGACAACATGTTTTACTTTAACTTATATCAAGACATGTAGCACTCTAACTTGCTTCGCGACAAGCTCGCCTGCAAGTTTTATTAAGTTTTCTTCAACTTGCATACCCCTGGAAATCTCAATACTTATATTTTTTTCGGTTTTCTTCAACTTGCATACCCCTGGAAATCTCAATTCTTATACTTTTTTCGGTTTTCATATACTTGGCTATCGACAACATGTTTTACTTTGACTTATATCAAGACATGTAGCACTCTAACTTGCTGCAAGACAAGCTCGCCTGCAAGTTTTATTAAGTTGACTTCAACTTGCATACCCCTGGAAATCTCAATACTTATACTTTTTTCGGTTTTCACGTACTTGGCTATCGACAACATGTTTTACTTTGACTTATATCAAGACATGTAGCACTCTAACTTGCTTCAAGACAAGCTTGCCTGCAAGTTTTATTAAGTTTTCTTCAACTTGCATACCCCTGGAAATCTCAATACTTATACTTTTTTCGGTTTGCTTCAACTTGCATACCCCTGGAAATCTCAATACTTATACTTTTTTCGGTTTTCTTCAACTTGCATACCCCTGGAAATATCAATTCTTATACTTTTTTCGGTTTTCACGTACTTGGCTATCGACAACATGTTTTACTTTGACTTATATCAAGACATGTAGCACTCTAACTTGCTGCAAGACAAGCTCGCCTGCAAGTTTTATTAAGTTGACTTCAACTTGCATACCCCTGGAAATCTCAATACTTATACTTTGCTCGGTTTGCTTCAACTTGCATACCCCTGGAAATCTCAATACTTATACTTTTTTCGGTTTTCACGTACTTGGCTATCGACAACATGTTTTACTTTGACTTATATCAAGACATGTAGCACTCTAACTTGCTTCAAGACAAGCTTGCCTGCAAGTTTTATTAAGTTTTCTTCAACTTGCATACCCCTGGAAATCTCAATACTTATACTTTTTTCGGTTTGCTTCAACTTGCATACCCCTGGAAATCTCAATACTTATACTTTTTTCGGTTTTCACGTACTTGGCTATCGACAACATGTTTTACTTTGACTTATATCAAGACATGTAGCACTCTAACTTGCTTCAAGACAAGCTTGCCTGCAAGTTTTATTAAGTTTTCTTCAACTTGCATACCCCTGGAAATCTCAATACTTATACTTTTTTCGGTTTGCTTCAACTTGCATACCCCTGGAAATCTCAATACTTATACTTTTTTCGGTTTTCTTCAACTTGCATACCCCTGGAAATCTCAATTCTTATACTTTTTTCGGTTTTCACGTACTTGGCTATCGACAACATGTTTTACTTTGACTTATATCAAGACATGTAGCACTCTAACTTGCTGCAAGACAAGCTCGCCTGCAAGTTTTATTAAGTTGACTTCAACTTGCATACCCCTGGAAATCTCAATACTTATACTTTTTTCGGTTTTCTTCAACTTGCATACCCCTGGAAATCTCAATTCTTATACTTTTTTCGGTTTTCACGTACTTGGCTATCGACAACATGTTTTACTTTGACTTATATCAAGACATGTAGCACTCTAACTTGCTGCAAGACAAGCTCGCCTGCAAGTTTTATTAAGTTGACTTCAACTTGCATACCCCTGGAAATCTCAATACTTATACTTTTTTCGGTTTTCTTCAACTTGCATACCCCTGGAAATCTCAATTCTTATACTTTTTTCGGTTTTCACGTACTTGGCTATCGACAACATGTTTTACTTTGACTTATATCAAGACATGTAGCACTCTAACTTGCTGCAAGACAAGCTCGCCTGCAAGTTTTATTAAGTTGACTTCAACTTGCATACCCCTGGAAATCTCAATACTTATACTTTGCTCGGTTTGCTTCAACTTGCATACCCCTGGAAATCTCAATACTTATACTTTTTTCGGTTTTCACGTACTTGGCTATCGACAACATGTTTTACTTTGACTTATATCAAGACATGTAGCACTCTAACTTGCTTCAAGACAAGCTTGCCTGCAAGTTTTATTAAGTTTTCTTCAACTTGCATACCTCTGGAAATCTCAATACTTATACTTTTTTCGGTTTTCACGTACTTGGCTATCGACAACATGTTTTACTTTGACTTATATCAAGACATGTAGCACTCTAACTTGCTTCAAGACAAGCTCGCCTGCAAGTTTTATTCAGTTGACTTCAACTTGCATACCCCTGGAAATCTCAATACTTATACTTTTTGCGGTTTTCACGTACTTGGCTATCGACAACATGTTTTACTTTAACTTATATCAAGACATGTAGCACTCTAACTTGCTTCGCGACAAGCTCGCCTGCAAGTTTTATTAAGTTTTCTTCAACTTGCATACCCCTGGAAATCTCAATACTTATATTTTTTTCGGTTTTCTTCAACTTGCATACCCCTGGAAATCTCAATTCTTATACTTTTTTCGGTTTTCATATACTTGGCTATCGACAACATGTTTTACTTTGACTTATATCAAGACATGTAGCACTCTAACTTGCTGCAAGACAAGCTCGCCTGCAAGTTTTATTAAGTTTTCTTCAACTTGCATACCCCTGGAAATCTCAATACTTATACTTTTTTCGGTTTGCTTCAACTTGCATACCCCTGGAAATCTCAATACTTATACTTTTTTCGGTTTTCTTCAACTTGCATACCCCTGGAAATCTCAATTCTTATACTTTTTTCGGTTTTCACGTACTTGGCTATCGACAACATGTTTTACTTTGACTTATATCAAGACATGTAGCACTCTAACTTGCTGCAAGACAAGCTCGCCTGCAAGTTTTATTAAGTTGACTTCAACTTGCATACCCCTGGAAATCTCAATACTTATACTTTTTTCGGTTTTCTTCAACTTGCATACCCCTGGAAATCTCAATTCTTATACTTTTTTCGGTTTTCACGTACTTGGCTATCGACAACATGTTTTACTTTGACTTATATCAAGACATGTAGCACTCTAACTTGCTGCAAGACAAGCTCGCCTGCAAGTTTTATTAAGTTGACTTCAACTTGCATACCCCTGGAAATCTCAATACTTATACTTTGCTCGGTTTGCTTCAACTTGCATACCCCTGGAAATCTCAATACTTATACTTTTTTCGGTTTTCACGTACTTGGCTATCGACAACATGTTTTACTTTGACTTATATCAAGACATGTAGCACTCTAACTTGCTTCAAGACAAGCTTGCCTGCAAGTTTTATTAAGTTTTCTTCAACTTGCATACCTCTGGAAATCTCAATACTTATACTTTTTTCGGTTTTCACGTACTTGGCTATCGACAACATGTTTTACTTTGACTTATATCAAGACATGTAGCACTCTAACTTGCTTCAAGACAAGCTCGCCTGCAAGTTTTATTCAGTTGACTTCAACTTGCATACCCCTGGAAATCTCAATACTTATACTTTTTGCGGTTTTCACGTACTTGGCTATCGACAACATGTTTTACTTTAACTTATATCAAGACATGTAGCACTCTAACTTGCTTCGCGACAAGCTCGCCTGCAAGTTTTATTAAGTTTTCTTCAACTTGCATACCCCTGGAAATCTCAATACTTATACTTTTTTCGGTTTGCTTCAACTTGCATACCCCTGGAAATCTCAATACTTATACTTTTTTCGGTTTCCACGTACTTGGCTATCGACAACATGTTTTACTTTGACTTATATCAAGACATGTAGCACTCTAACTTGCTGCAAGACAAGCTCGCCTGCAAGTTTTATTAAGTTGACTTCAACTTGCATACCCCTGGAAATCTCAATACTTATACTTTTTTCGGTTTGCTTCAACTTGCATACCCCTGGAAATCTCAATACTTATACTTTTTTCGGTTTTCACGTACTTGGCTATCGACAACATGTTTTACTTTGACTTATATCAAGACATGTAGCACTCTAACTTGCTTCAAGACAAGCTTGCCTGCAAGTTTTATTAAGTTTTCTTCAACTTGCATACCTCTGGAAATCTCAATACTTATACTTTTTTCGGTTTTCACGTACTTGGCTATCGACAACATGTTTTACTTTGACTTATATCAAGACATGTAGCACTCTAACTTGCTGCAAGACAAGCTCGCCTGCAAGTTTTATTAAGTTGACTTCAACTTGCATACCCCTGGAAATCTCAATACTTATACTTTTTTCGGTTTGCTTCAACTTGCATACCCCTGGAAATCTCAATACTTATACTTTTTTCGGTTTTCTTCAACTTGCATACCCCTGGAAATCTCAATTCTTATACTTTTTTCGGTTTTCACGTACTTGGCTATCGACAACATGTTTTACTTTGACTTATATCAAGACATGTAGCACTCTAACTTGCTGCAAGACAAGCTCGCCTGCAAGTTTTATTAAGTTGACTTCAACTTGCATACCCCTGGAAATCTCAATACTTATACTTTGCTCGGTTTGCTTCAACTTGCATACCCCTGGAAATCTCAATACTTATACTTTTTTCGGTTTTCACGTACTTGGCTATCGACAACATGTTTTACTTTGACTTATATCAAGACATGTAGCACTCTAACTTGCTTCAAGACAAGCTTGCCTGCAAGTTTTATTAAGTTTTCTTCAACTTGCATACCCCTGGAAATCTCAATACTTATACTTTTTTCGGTTTTCTTCAACTTGCATACCCCTGGAAATCTCAATTCTTATACTTTTTTCGGTTTTCACGTACTTGGCTATCGACAACATGTTTTACTTTGACTTATATCAAGACATGTAGCACTCTAACTTGCTGCAAGACAAGCTCGCCTGCAAGTTTTATTAAGTTGACTTCAACTTGCATACCCCTGGAAATCTCAATACTTATACTTTGCTCGGTTTGCTTCAACTTGCATACCCCTGGAAATCTCAATACTTATACTTTTTTCGGTTTTCACGTACTTGGCTATCGACAACATGTTTTACTTTGACTTATATCAAGACATGTAGCACTCTAACTTGCTTCAAGACAAGCTTGCCTGCAAGTTTTATTAAGTTTTCTTCAACTTGCATACCTCTGGAAATCTCAATACTTATACTTTTTTCGGTTTTCACGTACTTGGCTATCGACAACATGTTTTACTTTAACTTATATCAAGACATGTAGCACTCTAACTTGCTTCAAGACAAGCTCGCCTGCAAGTTTTATTAAGTTTTCTTCAACTTGCATACCCCTGGAAATCTCAATACTTATACTTTTTGCGGTTTTCACGTACTTGGCTATCGACAACATGTTTTACTTTAACTTATATCAAGACATGTAGCACTCTAACTTGCTGCAAGACAAGCTCGCCTGCAAGTTTTATTAAGTTGACTTCAACTTGCATACCCCTGGAAATCTCAATACTTATACTTTGCTCGGTTTGCTTCAACTTGCATACCCCTGGAAATCTCAATACTTATACTTTTTTCGGTTTTCACGTACTTGGCTATCGACAACATGTTTTACTTTGACTTATATCAAGACATGTAGCACTCTAACTTGCTTCAAGACAAGCTTGCCTGCAAGTTTTATTAAGTTTTCTTCAACTTGCATACCTCTGGAAATCTCAATACTTATACTTTTTTCGGTTTTCACGTACTTGGCTATCGACAACATGTTTTACTTTGACTTATATCAAGACATGTAGCACTCTAACTTGCTTCAAGACAAGCTCGCCTGCAAGTTTTATTAAGTTTTCTTCAACTTGCATACCCCTGGAAATCTCAATACTTATACTTTTTGCGGTTTTCACGTACTTGGCTATCGACAACATGTTTTACTTTAACTTATATCAAGACATGTAGCACTCTAACTTGCTTCGCGACAAGCTCGCCTGCAAGTTTTATTAAGTTTTCTTCAACTTGCATACCCCTGGAAATCTCAATACTTATATTTTTTTCGGTTTTCTTCAACTTGCATACCCCTGGAAATCTCAATTCTTATACTTTTTTCGGTTTTCATATACTTGGCTATCGACAACATGTTTTACTTTGACTTATATCAAGACATGTAGCACTCTAACTTGCTTCAAGACAAGCTTGCCTGCAAGTTTTATTAAGTTTTCTTCAACTTGCATACCTCTGGAAATTTCAATACTTATACTTTTTTCGGTTTTCACGTACTTGGCTATCGACAACATGTTTTACTTTGACTTATATCAAGACATGTAGCACTCTAACTTGCTTCAAGACAAGCTCGCCTGCAAGTTTTATTAAGTTTTCTTCAACTTGCATACCCCTGGAAATCTCAATACTTATACTTTTTTCGGTTTTCACGTACTTGGCTATCGACAACATGTTTTACTTTGACTTATATCAAGACATGTAGCACTCTAACTTGCTTCAAGACAAGCTTGCCTGCAAGTTTTATTAAGTTTTCTTCAACTTGCATACCTCTGGAAATCTCAATACTTATACTTTTTTCGGTTTTCACGTACTTGGCTATCGACAACATGTTTTACTTTGACTTATATCAAGACATGTAGCACTCTAACTTGCTTCAAGACAAGCTCGCCTGCAAGTTTTATTAAGTTTTCTTCAACTTGCATACCCCTGGAAATCTCAATACTTATACTTTTTGCGGTTTTCACGTACTTGGCTATCGACAACATGTTTTACTTTAACTTATATCAAGACATGTAGCACTCTAACTTGCTGCAAGACAAGCTCGCCTGCAAGTTTTATTAAGTTGACTTCAACTTGCATACCCCTGGAAATCTCAATACTTATACTTTGCTCGGTTTGCTTCAACTTGCATACCCCTGGAAATCTCAATACTTATACTTTTTTCGGTTTTCACGTACTTGGCTATCGACAACATGTTTTACTTTGACTTATATCAAGACATGTAGCACTCTAACTTGCTTCAAGACAAGCTTGCCTGCAAGTTTTATTAAGTTTTCTTCAACTTGCATACCTCTGGAAATCTCAATACTTATACTTTTTTCGGTTTTCACGTACTTGGCTATCGACAACATGTTTTACTTTGACTTATATCAAGACATGTAGCACTCTAACTTGCTTCAAGACAAGCTCGCCTGCAAGTTTTATTAAGTTTTCTTCAACTTGCATACCCCTGGAAATCTAAATACTTATACTTTTTGCGGTTTTCACGTACTTGGCTATCGACAACATGTTTTACTTTAACTTATATCAAGACATGTAGCACTCTAACTTGCTTCGCGACAAGCTCGCCTGCAAGTTTTATTAAGTTTTCTTCAACTTGCATACCCCTGGAAATCTCAATACTTATATTTTTTTCGGTTTTCTTCAACTTGCATACCCCTGGAAATCTCAATTCTTATACTTTTTTCGGTTTTCATATACTTGGCTATCGACAACATGTTTTACTTTGACTTATATCAAGACATGTAGCACTCTAACTTGCTTCAAGACAAGCTTGCCTGCAAGTTTATCAAGTTTTCTTCAACTTGCATACCCCTGGAAATCTCGATATTTATACTTTTTTCGGTTTTCACGTACTTGGCTATCGACAACATGTTTTACTTTGACTTATATCAAGACATGTAGCACTCTAACTTGCTTCAAGACAAGCTTGCCTGCAAGTTTTATTAAGTTTTCTTCAACTTGCATACCTCTGGAAATTTCAATACTTATACTTTTTTCGGTTTTCACGTACTTGGCTATCGACAACATGTTTTACTTTGACTTATATCAAGACATGTAGCACTCTAACTTGCTTCAAGACAAGCTCGCCTGCAAGTTTTATTAAGTTTTCTTCAACTTGCATACCCCTGGAAATCTCAATACTTATACTTTTTGCGGTTTTCACGTACTTGGCTATCGACAACATGTTTTACTTTAACTTATATCAAGACATGTAGCACTCTAACTTGCTTCGCGACAAGCTCGCCTGCAAGTTTTATTAAGTTTTCTTCAACTTGCATACCCCTGGAAATCTCAATACTTATATTTTTTTCGGTTTTCTTCAACTTGCATACCCCTGGAAATCTCAATTCTTATACTTTTTTCGGTTTTCATATACTTGGCTATCGACAACATGTTTTACTTTGACTTATATCAAGACATGTAGCACTCTAACTTGCTTCAAGACAAGCTTGCCTGCAAGTTTATCAAGTTTTCTTCAACTTGCATACCCCTGGAAATCTCGATATTTATACTTTTTTCGGTTTTCACGTACTTGGCTATCGACAACATGTTTTACTTTGACTTATATCAAGACATGTAGCACTCTAACTTGCTTCAAGACAAGCTTGCCTGCAAGTTTAATTAAGTTTTCTTCAACTTGCATACCTCTGGAAATTTCAATACTTATACTTTTTTCGGTTTTCACGTACTTGGCTATCGACAACATGTTTTACTTTGACTTATATCAAGACATGTAGCACTCTAACTTGCTTCAAGACAAGCTCGCCTGCAAGTTTTATTAAGTTTTCTTCAACTTGCATACCCCTGGAAATCTCAATACTTATACTTTTTGCGGTTTTCACGTACTTGGCTATCGACAACATGTTTTACTTTAACTTATATCAAGACATGTAGCACTCTAACTTGCTTCAAGACAAGCTCGCCTGCAAGTTTATCAAGTTTTCTTCAACTTGCATACCCCTGGAAATCTCGATATTTATACTTTTTTCGGTTTTCACGTACTTGGCTATCGACAACATGTTTTACTTTGACTTATATCAAGACATGTAGCACTCTAACTTGCTTCAAGACAAGCTTGCCTGCAAGTTTTATTAAGTTTTCTTCAACTTGCATACCCCTGGAAATCTCAATACTTATACTTTTTTCGGTTTTCTTCAACTTGCATACCCCTGGAAATCTCAAATCTTATACTTTTTTCGGTTTTCACGTACTTGGCTATCGACAACATGTTTTAATTTGACTTATATCAAGACATGTAGCACTTTAACTTGCTTCAAGACAAGCTCGCCTGAACGTTTTATTAAGTTGACTTCAACTTGCATACCCCTGGAAATCTCAATATTTATACTTTTTTCGGTTTGCTTCAACTTGCATACCCCTGGAAATCTCAATACTTATACTTTTTTCGGTTTTCACGTACTTGGCTAACGACAACATGTTTTACATTGACTTATATGAAGACATGTAGCACTCTAACTTGCTTCAAGACAAGCTTGCCTGCAAGTTTTATTAAGTTTTCTTCAACTTGCATACCCCTGGAAATCTCAATACTTATACTTTTTTCGGTTTTCACGTACTTGGCTATCGACAACATGTTTTACTGAAACTTATATCAAGACATGTAGCACTCTAACTTGCTTCGCGACAAGCTCGCCTGCAAGTTTTATTAAGTTGACTTCAACTTGCATACCCCTGGAAATCTCAATACTTATACTTTTTTCGGTTTTCTTCAACTTGCATACCCCTGATAATCTCAATACTTATACTTTTTTCGGTTTTCTTCAACTTGCATACCCCTGGAAATCTCGATATTTATACTTTTTCGGTTTTCACGTACTTGGCTATCGACAACATGTTTTACTTTGACTTATATCAAGACATGTAGCACTCTAACTTGCTTCAAGACAAGCTTGCCTGCAAGTTTTATTAAGTTTTCTTCAACTTGCATACCCCTGGAAATCTCAATACTTATACTTTTTTCGGTTTTCTTCAACTTGCATACCCCTGGAAATCTCAATACTTATACTTTTTTCGGTTTTCACGTACTTGGCTATCGACAACATGTTTTAATTTGACTTATATCAAGACATGTAGCACTTTAACTTGCTTCAAGACAAGCTCGCCTGAACGTTTTATTAAGTTTTCTTCAACTTGCATACCCCTGGAAATCTCAATACTTATATTTTTTTCGGTTTGCTTCAACTTGCATACCCCTGGAAATCTCAATACTTATACTTTTTTCGGTTTTCACGTACTTGGCTAACGACAACATGTTTTACATTGACTTATATCAAGACATGTAGCACTCTAACTTGCTTCAAGACAAGCTTGCCTGCAAGTTTTATTAAGTTTTCTTCAACTTGCATACCCCTGGAAATCTCAATACTTATACTTTTTTCGGTTTGCTTCAACTTGCATACCCCTGAAAATCTCAATATTTATATTTTTTTCGGTTTTCTTCAACTTGCATACCCCTGGAAATCTCAATTCTTATACTTTTTTCGGTTTTCATATACTTGGCTATCGACAACATGTTTTACTTTGACTTATATCAAGACATGTAGCACTCTAACTTGCTTCAAGACAAGCTTGCCTGCAAGTTTATCAAGTTTTCTTCAACTTGCATACCCCTGGAAATCTCAATACTTATATTTTTTTCGGTTTTCTTCAACTTGCATACCCCTGGAAATCTCAATTCTTATACTTTTTTCGGTTTTCATATACTTGGCTATCGACAACATGTTTTACTTTGACTTATATCAAGACATGTAGCACTCTAACTTGCTTCAAGACAAGCTTGCCTGCAAGTTTTATTAAGTTTTCTTCAACTTGCATACCCCTGGAAATCTCAATACTTATACTTTTTTCGGTTTTCTTCAACTTGCATACCCCTGGAAATCTCAATACTTATACTTTTTTCGGTTTTCACGTACTTGGCTATCGACAACATGTTTTAATTTGACTTATATCAAGACATGTAGCACTTTAACTTGCTTCAAGACAAGCTCGCCTGAACGTTTTATTAAGTTGACTTCAACTTGCATACCCCTGGAAATCTCAATATTTATACTTTTTTCGGTTTGCTTCAACTTGCATACCCCTGGAAATCTCAATACTTATACTTTTTTCGGTTTTCACGTACTTGGCTAACGACAACATGTTTTACATTGACTTATATGAAGACATGTAGCACTCTAACTTGCTTCAAGACAAGCTTGCCTGCAAGTTTTATTAAGTTTTCTTCAACTTGCATACCCCTGGAAATCTCAATACTTATACTTTTTTCGGTTTTCTTCAACTTGCATACCCCTGGAAATCTCAATACTTATACTTTTTTCGGTTTTCACGTACTTGGCTATCGACAACATGTTTTACTTTGACTTATATCAAGACATGTAGCACTCTAACTTGCTTCAAGACAAGCTCGCCTGCAAGTTTTATTAAGTTTTCTTCAACTTGCATACCCCTGGAAATCTCAATATTTATACTTTTTTCGGTTTTCTTCAACTTGCATACCCCTGGAAATCTCAATACTTATACTTTTTTCGGTTTTCACGTACTTGGCTATCGACAACATGTTTTACTGAAACTTATATCAAGACATGTAGCACTCTAACTTGCTTCGCGACAAGCTCGCCTGCAAGTTTTATTAAGTTGACTTCAACTTGCATACCCCTGGAAATCTCAATACTTATACTTTTTTCGGTTTTCTTCAACTTGCATACCCCTGATAATCTCAATACTTATACTTTTTTCGGTTTTCTTCAACTTGCATACCCCTGGAAATCTCGATATTTATACTTTTTCGGTTTTCACGTACTTGGCTATCGACAACATGTTTTACTTTGACTTATATCAAGACATGTAGCACTCTAACTTGCTTCAAGACAAGCTTGCCTGCAAGTTTTATTAAGTTTTCTTCAACTTGCATACCCCTGGAAATCTCAATACTTATACTTTTTTCGGTTTTCTTCAACTTGCATACCCCTGGAAATCTCAATACTTATACTTTTTTCGGTTTTCTTCAACTTGCATACCCCTGGAAATCTCAATACTTATACTTTTTTCGGTTTTCACGTACTTGGCTATCGACAACATGTTTTAATTTGACTTATATCAAGACATGTAGCACTTTAACTTGCTTCAAGACAAGCTCGCCTGAACGTTTTATTAAGTTTTCTTCAACTTGCATACCCCTGGAAATCTCAATACTTATACTTTTTTCGGTTTGCTTCAACTTGCATACCCCTGGAAATCTCAATACTTATACTTTTTTCGGTTTTCACGTACTTGGCTAACGACAACATGTTTTACATTGACTTATATCAAGACATGTAGCACTCTAACTTGCTTCAAGACAAGCTTGCCTGCAAGTTTTATTAAGTTTTCTTCAACTTGCATACCCCTGGAAATCTCAATACTTATACTTTTTTCGGTTTGCTTCAACTTGCATACCCCTGAAAATCTCAATATTTATATTTTTTTCGGTTTTCTTCAACTTGCATACCCCTGGAAATCTCAATTCTTATACTTTTTTCGGTTTTCATATACTTGGCTATCGACAACATGTTTTACTTTGACTTATATCAAGACATGTAGCACTCTAACTTGCTTCAAGACAAGCTTGCCTGCAAGTTTATCAAGTTTTCTTCAACTTGCATACCCCTGGAAATCTCAATACTTATACTTTTTTCGGTTTTCTTCAACTTGCATACCCCTGGAAATCTCAATTCTTATACTTTTTTCGGTTTTCACGTACTTGGCTATCGACAACATGTTTTACTTTGACTTATATCAAGACATGTAGCACTCTAACTTGCTTCAAGACAAGCTTGCCTGCAAGTTTTATTAAGTTTTCTTCAACTTGCATACCCCTGGAAATCTCAATACTTATACTTTTTTCGGTTTGCTTCAACTTGCATACCCCTGGAAATCTCAATATTTATACTTTTTTCGGTTTGCTTCAACTTGCATGCCCCTGGAAATCTCAATACTTATACTTTTTTCGGTTTTCACGTACTTGGCTATCGACAACATGTTTTACTTTGACTTATATCAAGACATGTAGCACTCTAACTTGCTTCAAGACAAGCTTGCGTGCAAGTTTATCAAGTTTTCTTCAACTTGCATACCCCTGGAAATCTCAATACTTATACTTTTTTCGGTTTTCTTCAACTTGCATACCCCTGGAAATCTCAATTCTTATACTTTTTTCGGTTTTCACGTACTTGGCTATCGACAACATGTTTTACTTTGACTTATATCAAGACATGTAGCACTCTAACTTGCTTCAAGACAAGCTCGCCTGCAAGTTTTATTAAGTTGACTTCAACTTGCATACCCCTGGAAATCTCAATTCTTATACTTTTTTCGGTTTTCATATACTTGGCTATCGACAACATGTTTTACTTTGACTTATATCAAGAC
Source organism: Tetranychus urticae (assembly GCF_039701765.1). NCBI lineage: Eukaryota > Metazoa > Arthropoda > Arachnida > Trombidiformes > Tetranychidae > Tetranychus > Tetranychus urticae. The sequence goes on from NW_028315838.1 coordinate 34,873, forward strand.
ATGTAGCACTCTAACTTGCTTCAAGACAAGCTTGCCTGCAAGTTTATCAAGTTTTCTTCAACTTGCATACCCCTGGAAATCTCAATACTTATACTTTTTTCGGTTTTCTTCAACTTGCATACCCCTGGAAATCTCAATTCTTATACTTTTTTCGGTTTTCACGTACTTGGCTATCGACAACATGTTTTACTTTGACTTATATCAAGACATGTAGCACTCTAACTTGCTTCAAGACAAGCTCGCCTGCAAGTTTTATTAAGTTGACTTCAACTTGCATACCCCTGTAAATCTCAATATTTATACTTTTTTCGGTTTGCTTCAACTTGCATACCCCTGGAAATCTCAATACTTATACTTTTTTCGGTTTTCTTCAACTTGCATACCCCTGGAAATCTCAATAATTATACTTTTTTCGGTTTTCACGTACTTGGCTATCGACAACATGTTTTACTTTAACTTATATCAAGACATGTAGCACTCTAACTTGCTTCAAGACAAGCTCGCCTGCAAGTTTTATTAAGTTTTCTTCAACTTGCATACCCCTGGAAATCTCAATATTTATACTTTTTTCGGTTTGCTTCAACTTGCATACCCCTGGAAATCTCAATACTTATACTTTTTTCGGTTTTCACGTACTTGGCTAACGACAACATGTTTTACATTGACTTATATCAAGACATGTAGCACTCTAACTTGCTTCAAGACAAGCTCGCCTGCAAGTTTTATTAAGTTTTCTTCAACTTGCATACCCCTGGAAACCTCAATACTTATACTTTTTTCGGTTTTCTTCAACTTGCATACCCCTGGAAATCTCAATACTTATACTTTTTTCGGTTTTCTTCAACTTGCATACCCCTGGAAATCTCAATACTTATACTTTTTTCGGTTTTCACGTACTTGGCTATCCACAACATGTTTTACTTTAACTTATATCAAGACATGTAGCACTCTAACTTGCTTCAAGACAAGCTCGCCTGCAAGTTTTATTAAGTTTTCTTCAACTTGCATACCCCTGGAAACCTCAATACTTATACTTTTTTCGGTTTTCTTCAACTTGCATACCCCTGGAAATCTCAATACTTATACTTTTTTCGGTTTTCACGTACTTGGCTAACGACAACATGTTTTACATTGACTTATATCAAGACATGTAGCACTCTAACTTGCTTCAAGACAAGCTCGCCTGCAAGTTTTATTAAGTTTTCTTCAACTTGCATACCCCTGGAAATCTCAATACTTATACTTTTTTCGGTTTTCTTCAACTTGCATACCCCTGGAAATCTCAATACTTATACTTTTTTCGGTTTTCTTCAACTTGCATACCCCTGGAAATCTCAATACTTATACTTTTTTCGGTTTTCTTCAACTTGCATACCCCTGGAAATCTCAATACTTATACTTTTTTCGGTTTTCTTCAACTTGCATACCCCTGGAAATCTCGATATTTATACTTTTTTCGGTTTTCACGTACTTGGCTATCGACAACATGTTTTACTTTGACTTATATCAAGACATGTAGCACTCTAACTTGCTTCAAGACAAGCTTGCCTGCAAGTTTTATTAAGTTTTCTTCAACTTGCATACCCCTGGAAATCTCAATACTTATACTTTTTTCGGTTTTCACGTACTTGGCTATCGTCAACATGTTTTAATTTGACTTATATCAAGACATGTAGCACTTTAACTTGCTTCAAGACAAGCTCGCCTGAACGTTTTATTAAGTTGACTTCAACTTGCATACCCCTGGAAATCTCAATATTTATACTTTTTTCGGTTTGCTTCAACTTGCATACCCCTGGAAATCTCAATACTTATACTTTTTTCGGTTTTCACGTACTTGGCTATCGACAACATGTTTTACTTTGACTTATATCAAGACATGTAGCACTCTAACTTGCTTCAAGACAAGCTTGCCTGCAAGTTTATCAAGTTTTCTTCAACTTGCATACCCCTGGAAATCTCAATACTTATAATTTTTTCGGTTTTCACGTACTTGGCTATCGACAAGATGTTTTACTTTAACTTATATCAAGACATGTAGCACTCTAACTTGCTTCAAGACAAGCTCGCCTGCAAGTTTTATTAAGTTTTCTTCAACTTGCATACCCCTGAAAATCTCAATATTTATACTTTTTTCGGTTTTCTTCAACTTGCATACCCCTGGAAATCTCAATACTTATACTTTTTTCGGTTTTCTTCAACTTGCATACCCCTGGAAATCTCAATTCTTATACTTTTTTCGGTTTTCACGTACTTGGCTATCGACAACATGTTTTACTTTGACTTATATCAAGACATGTAGCACTCTAACTTGCTTCAAGACAAGCTTGCCTGCAAGTTTTATAAAGTTTTCTTCAACTTGCATACCCCTGGAAATCTCAATACTTATACTTTTTTCGGTTTTCTTCAACTTGCATACCCCTGGAAATCTCAATTCTTATACTTTTTTCGGTTTTCACGTACTTGGCTAACGACAATATGTTTTACTTTGACTTATATCAAGACATGTAGCACTCTAACTTGCTTCAAGACAAGCTCGCCTGAACGTTTTATTAAGTTGACTTCAACTTGCATACCCCTGGAAATCTCAATACTTATACTTTTTTCGGTTTTCACGTACTTGGCTATCGACAACATGTTTTACTTTGACTTATATCAAGACATGTAGCACTCTAACTTGCTTCAAGACAAGCTTGCCTGCAAGTTTTATTAAGTTTTCTTCAACTTGCATACCCCTGAAAATCTCAATATTTATACTTTTTTCGGTTTTCTTCAACTTGCATACCCCTGGAAATCTCAATACTTATACTTTTTTCGGTTTTCTTCAACTTGCATACCCCTGGAAATCTCAATTCTTATACTTTTTTCGGTTTTCACGTACTTGGCTATCGACAACATGTTTTACTTTGACTTATATCAAGACATGTAGCACTCTAACTTGCTTCAAGACAAGCTTGCCTGCAAGTTTTATTAAGTTTTCTTCAACTTGCATACCCCTGGAAATCTCAATACTTATACTTTTTTCGGTTTTCTTCAACTTGCATACCCCTGAAAATCTCAATTCTTATACTTTTTTCGGTTTTCACGTACTTGGCTAACGACAACATGTTTTACATTGACTTATATCAAGACATGTAGCACTCTAACTTGCTTCAAGACAAGTTCGCCTGCAAGTTTTATTAAGTTTTCTTCAATTTGCAAACCCCTGGAAATCTCAATACTTATACTTTTTTCGGTTTTCTTCAACTTGCATACCCCTGGAAATCTCAATACTTATACTTTTTTCGGTTTTCACGTACTTGGCTATCGACAACATGTTTTACTTTGACTTATATCAAGACATGTAGCACTCTAACTTGCTTCAAGACAAGCTTGCCTGCAAGTTTTATTAAGTTTTCTTCAACTTGCATACCCCTGAAAATCTCAATATTTATACTTTTTTCGGTTTTCTTCAACTTGCATACCCCTGGAAATCTCAATACTTATACTTTTTTCGGTTTTCTTCAACTTGCATACCCCTGGAAATCTCAATTCTTATACTTTTTTCGGTTTTCACGTACTTGGCTATCGACAATATGTTTTACTTTGACTTATATCAAGACATGTAGCACTCTAACTTGCTTCAAGACAAGCTCGCCTGAACGTTTTATTAAGTTGACTTCAACTTGCATACCCCTGGAAATCTCAATATTTATACTTTTTTCGGTTTGCTTCAACTTGCATACCCCTGGAAATCTCAATACTTATACTTTTTTCGGTTTTCACGTACTTGGCTATCGACAACATGTTTTACTTTGACTTATATCAAGACATGTAGCACTTCAACTTGCTTCAAGACAAGCTTGCCTGCAAGTTTATCAAGTTTTCTTCAACTTGCATACCCCTGGAAATCTCAATTCTTATACTTTTTTCGGTTTTCACGTACTTGGCTATCGACAACATGTTTTACTTTGACTTATATCAAGACATGTAGCACTCTAACTTGCTTCAAGACAAGCTTGCCTGCAAGTTTTATTAAGTTTTCTTCAACTTGCATACCCCTGAAAATCTCAATATTTATACTTTTTTCGGTTTTCTTCAACTTGCATACCCCTGGAAATCTCAATACTTATACTTTTTTCGGTTTTCTTCAACTTGCATACCCCTGGAAATCTCAATTCTTATACTTTTTTCGGTTTTCACGTACTTGGCTATCGACAACATGTTTTACTTTGACTTATATCAAGACATGTAGCACTCTAACTTGCTTCAAGACAAGCTTGCCTGCAAGTTTTATTAAGTTTTCTTCAACTTGCATACCCCTGGAAATCTCAATACTTATACTTTTTTCGGTTTTCTTCAACTTGCATACCCCTGGAAATCTCAATTCTTATACTTTTTTCGGTTTTCACGTACTTGGCTAACGACAACATGTTTTACATTGACTTATATCAAGACATGTAGCACTCTAACTTGCTTCAAGACAAGTTCGCCTGCAAGTTTTATTAAGTTTTCTTCAATTTGCAAACCCCTGGAAATCTCAATACTTATACTTTTTTCGGTTTTCTTCAACTTGCATACCCCTGGAAATCTCAATACTTATACTTTTTTCGGTTTTCACGTACTTGGCTATCGACAACATGTTTTACTTTAACTTATATCAAGACATGTAGCACTCTAACTTGCTTCAAGACAAGCTCGCCTGCAAGTTTTATTAAGTTTTCTTCAACTTGCATACCCCTGGAAATCTCAATATTTATACTTTTTTCGGTTTTCTTCAACTTGCATACCCCTGGAAATCTCAATACTTATACTTTTTTCGGTTTTCACGTACTTGGCTATCGACAACATGTTTTACTTTGACTTATATCAAGACATGTAGCACTCTAACTTGCTTCAAGACAAGCTTGCCTGCAAGTTTATCAAGTTTTCTTCAACTTGCATACCCCTGGAAATCTCAATTCTTATACTTTTTTCGGTTTTCACGTACTTGGCTATCGACAACATGTTTTACTTTGACTTATATCAAGACATGTAGCACTCTAACTTGCTTCAAGACAAGCTTGCCTGCAAGTTTTATTAAGTTTTCTTCAACTTGCATACCCCTGAAAATCTCAATATTTATACTTTTTTCGGTTTTCTTCAACTTGCATACCCCTGGAAATCTCAATACTTATACTTTTTTCGGTTTTCTTCAACTTGCATACCCCTGGAAATCTCAATTCTTATACTTTTTTCGGTTTTCACGTACTTGGCTATCGACAACATGTTTTACTTTGACTTATATCAAGACATGTAGCACTCTAACTTGCTTCAAGACAAGCTTGCCTGCAAGTTTTATTAAGTTTTCTTCAACTTGCATACCCCTGGAAATCTCAATACTTATACTTTTTTCGGTTTTCTTCAACTTGCATACCCCTGGAAATCTCAATTCTTATACTTTTTTCGGTTTTCACGTACTTGGCTATCGACAACATGTTTTACTTTGACTTATATCAAGACATGTAGCACTCTAACTTGCTTCAAGACAAGCTTGCCTGCAAGTTTTATTAAGTTTTCTTCAACTTGCATACCCCTGGAAATCTCAATACTTATACTTTTTTCGGTTTTCTTCAACTTGCATACCCCTGGAAATCTCAATTCTTATACTTTTTTCGGTTTTCACGTACTTGGCTAACGACAACATGTTTTACATTGACTTATATCAAGACATGTAGCACTCTAACTTGCTTCAAGACAAGTTCGCCTGCAAGTTTTATTAAGTTTTCTTCAATTTGCAAACCCCTGGAAATCTCAATACTTATACTTTTTTCGGTTTTCTTCAACTTGCATACCCCTGGAAATCTCAATACTTATACTTTTTTCGGTTTTCACGTACTTGGCTATCGACAACATGTTTTACTTTAACTTATATCAAGACATGTAGCACTCTAACTTGCTTCAAGACAAGCTCGCCTGCAAGTTTTATTAAGTTTTCTTCAACTTGCATACCCCTGGAAATCTCAATATTTATACTTTTTTCGGTTTTCTTCAACTTGCATACCCCTGGAAATCTCAATACTTATACTTTTTTCGGTTTTCACGTACTTGGCTATCGACAACATGTTTTACTTTGACTTATATCAAGACATGTAGCACTCTAACTTGCTTCAAGACAAGCTTGCCTGCAAGTTTATCAAGTTTTCTTCAACTTGCATACCCCTGGAAATCTCAATTCTTATACTTTTTTCGGTTTTCACGTACTTGGCTATCGACAACATGTTTTACTTTGACTTATATCAAGACATGTAGCACTCTAACTTGCTTCAAGACAAGCTTGCCTGCAAGTTTTATTAAGTTTTCTTCAACTTGCATACCCCTGAAAATCTCAATATTTATACTTTTTTCGGTTTTCTTCAACTTGCATACCCCTGGAAATCTCAATACTTATACTTTTTTCGGTTTTCTTCAACTTGCATACCCCTGGAAATCTCAATTCTTATACTTTTTTCGGTTTTCACGTACTTGGCTATCGACAACATGTTTTACTTTGACTTATATCAAGACATGTAGCACTCTAACTTGCTTCAAGACAAGCTTGCCTGCAAGTTTTATTAAGTTTTCTTCAACTTGCATACCCCTGGAAATCTCAATACTTATACTTTTTTCGGTTTTCTTCAACTTGCATACCCCTGGAAATCTCAATTCTTATACTTTTTTCGGTTTTCACGTACTTGGCTAACGACAACATGTTTTACATTGACTTATATCAAGACATGTAGCACTCTAACTTGCTTCAAGACAAGTTCGCCTGCAAGTTTTATTAAGTTTTCTTCAATTTGCAAACCCCTGGAAATCTCAATACTTATACTTTTTTCGGTTTTCTTCAACTTGCATACCCCTGGAAATCTCAATACTTATACTTTTTTCGGTTTTCACGTACTTGGCTATCGACAACATGTTTTACTTTAACTTATATCAAGACATGTAGCACTCTAACTTGCTTCAAGACAAGCTCGCCTGCAAGTTTTATTAAGTTTTCTTCAACTTGCATACCCCTGGAAATCTCAATATTTATACTTTTTTCGGTTTTCTTCAACTTGCATACCCCTGGAAATCTCAATACTTATACTTTTTTCGGTTTTCACGTACTTGGCTATCGACAACATGTTTTACTTTAACTTATATCAAGACATGTAGCACTCTAACTTGCTTCGCGACAAGCTCGCCTGCAAGTTTTATTAAGTTTTCTTCAACTTGCATACCCCTGGAAATCTCAATATTTATACTTTTTTCGGTTTTCTTCAACTTGCATACCCCTGGAAATCTCAATTCTTATACTTTTTTCGGTTTTCACGTACTTGGCTATCGACAAGATGTTTTACTTTAACTTATATCAAGACATGTAGCACTCTAACTTGCTTCAAGACAAGCTCGCCTGCAAGTTTTATTAAGTTTTCTTCAACTTGCATACCCCTGGAAATCTCAATATTTATACTTTTTTCGGTTTGCTTCAACTTGCATACCCCTGGAAATCTCAATACTTATACTTTTTTCGGTTTTCACGTACTTGGCTATCGACAACATGTTTTACTTTGACTTATATCAAGACATGTAGCACTCTAACTTGCTTCAAGACAAGCTTGCCTGCAAGTTTATCAAGTTTTCTTCAACTTGCATACCCCTGGAAATCTCAATTCTTATACTTTTTTCGGTTTTCACGTACTTGGCTATCGACAACATGTTTTACTTTGACTTATATCAAGACATGTAGCACTCTAACTTGCTTCAAGACAAGCTTGCCTGCAAGTTTTATTAAGTTTTCTTCAACTTGCATACCCCTGGAAATCTCAATACTTATACTTTTTTCGGTTTTCACGTACTTGGCTATCGACAAGATGTTTTACTTTAACTTATATCAAGACATGTAGCACTCTAACTTGCTTCAAGACAAGCTCGCCTGCAAGTTTTATTAAGTTTTCTTCAACTTGCATACCCCTGAAAATCTCAATATTTATACTTTTTTCGGTTTTCTTCAACTTGCATACCCCTGGAAATCTCAATACTTATACTTTTTTCGGTTTTCTTCAACTTGCATACCCCTGGAAATCTCAATTCTTATACTTTTTTCGGTTTTCACGTACTTGGCTATCGACAACATGTTTTACTTTGACTTATATCAAGACATGTAGCACTCTAACTTGCTTCAAGACAAGCTTGCCTGCAAGTTTTATTAAGTTTTCTTCAACTTGCATACCCCTGAAAATCTCAATATTTATACTTTTTTCGGTTTTCTTCAACTTGCATACCCCTGGAAATCTCAATACTTATACTTTTTTCGGTTTTCTTCAACTTGCATACCCCTGGAAATCTCAATTCTTATACTTTTTTCGGTTTTCACGTACTTGGCTATCGACAACATGTTTTACTTTGACTTATATCAAGACATGTAGCACTCTAACTTGCTTCAAGACAAGCTTGCCTGCAAGTTTTATTAAGTTTTCTTCAACTTGCATACCCCTGGAAATCTCAATACTTATACTTTTTTCGGTTTTCTTCAACTTGCATACCCCTGGAAATCTCAATTCTTATACTTTTTTCGGTTTTCACGTACTTGGCTAACGACAACATGTTTTACATTGACTTATATCAAGACATGTAGCACTCTAACTTGCTTCAAGACAAGTTCGCCTGCAAGTTTTATTAAGTTTTCTTCAATTTGCAAACCCCTGGAAATCTCAATACTTATACTTTTTTCGGTTTTCTTCAACTTGCATACCCCTGGAAATCTCAATACTTATACTTTTTTCGGTTTTCACGTACTTGGCTATCGACAACATGTTTTACTTTAACTTATATCAAGACATGTAGCACTCTAACTTGCTTCAAGACAAGCTCGCCTGCAAGTTTTATTAAGTTTTCTTCAACTTGCATACCCCTGGAAATCTCAATATTTATACTTTTTTCGGTTTTCTTCAACTTGCATACCCCTGGAAATCTCAATACTTATACTTTTTTCGGTTTTCACGTACTTGGCTATCGACAACATGTTTTACTTTAACTTATATCAAGACATGTAGCACTCTAACTTGCTTCGCGACAAGCTCGCCTGCAAGTTTTATTAAGTTTTCTTCAACTTGCATACCCCTGGAAATCTCAATATTTATACTTTTTTCGGTTTTCTTCAACTTGCATACCCCTGGAAATCTCAATTCTTATACTTTTTTCGGTTTTCACGTACTTGGCTATCGACGAGATGTTTTACTTTAACTTATATCAAGACATGTAGCACTCTAACTTGCTTCAAGACAAGCTCGCCTGCAAGTTTTATTAAGTTTTCTTCAACTTGCATACCCCTGGAAATCTCAATATTTATACTTTTTTCGGTTTGCTTCAACTTGCATACCCCTGGAAATCTCAATACTTATACTTTTTTCGGTTTTCACGTACTTGGCTATCGACAACATGTTTTACTTTGACTTATATCAAGACATGTAGCACTCTAACTTGCTTCAAGACAAGCTTGCCTGCAAGTTTATCAAGTTTTCTTCAACTTGCATACCCCTGGAAATCTCAATTCTTATACTTTTTTCGGTTTTCACGTACTTGGCTATCGACAACATGTTTTACTTTGACTTATATCAAGACATGTAGCACTCTAACTTGCTTCAAGACAAGCTTGCCTGCAAGTTTTATTAAGTTTTCTTCAACTTGCATACCCCTGGAAATCTCAATACTTATACTTTTTTCGGTTTTCACGTACTTGGCTATCGACAAGATGTTTTACTTTAACTTATATCAAGACATGTAGCACTCTAACTTGCTTCAAGACAAGCTCGCCTGCAAGTTTTATTAAGTTTTCTTCAACTTGCATACCCCTGAAAATCTCAATATTTATACTTTTTTCGGTTTTCTTCAACTTGCATACCCCTGGAAATCTCAATACTTATACTTTTTTCGGTTTTCTTCAACTTGCATACCCCTGGAAATCTCAATTCTTATACTTTTTTCGGTTTTCACGTACTTGGCTATCGACAACATGTTTTACTTTGACTTATATCAAGACATGTAGCACTCTAACTTGCTTCAAGACAAGCTTGCCTGCAAGTTTTATTAAGTTTTCTTCTTTTTGCATACCCCTGGAAATCTCAATACTTATACTTTTTTCGGTTTTCTTCAACTTGCATACCCCTGGAAATCTCAATTCTTATACTTTTTTCGGTTTTCACGTACTTGGCTAACGACAACATGTTTTACATTGACTTATATCAAGACATGTAGCACTCTAACTTGCTTCAAGACAAGTTCGCCTGCAAGTTTTATTAAGTTTTCTTCAATTTGCAAACCCCTGGAAATCTCAATACTTATACTTTTTTCGGTTTTCTTCAACTTGCATACCCCTGGAAATCTCAATACTTATACTTTTTACGGTTTTCTTCAACTTGCATACCCCTGCAAATCTCAATACTTATACTTTTTTCGGTTTTCACGTACTTGGCTATCGACAACATGTTTTACTTTAACTTATATCAAGACATGTAGCACTCTAACTTGCTTCAAGACAAGCTCGCCTGCAAGTTTTATTAAGTTTTCTTCAACTTGCATACCCCTGGAAATCTCAATATTTATACTTTTTTCGGTTTTCTTCAACTTGCATACCCCTGGAAATCTCAATACTTATACTTTTTTCGGTTTTCACGTACTTGGCTATCGACAACATGTTTTACTTTAACTTATATCAAGACATGTAGCACTCTAACTTGCTTCAAGACAAGCTCGCCTGCAAGTTTTATTAAGTTTTCTTCAACTTGCATACCCCTGGAAATCTCAATATTTATACTTTTTTCGGTTTTCTTCAACTTGCATACCCCTGGAAATCTCAATACTTATACTTTTTTCGGTTTTCACGTACTTGGCTATCGACAACATGTTTTACTTTAACTTATATCAAGACATGTAGCACTCTAACTTGCTTCAAGACAAGCTCGCCTGCAAGTTTTATTAAGTTTTCTTCAACTTGCATACCCCTGGAAATCTCAATATTTATACTTTTTTCGGTTTTCTTCAACTTGCATACCCCTGGAAATCTCAATACTTATACTTTTTTCGGTTTTCACGTACTTGGCTATCGACAACATGTTTTACTTTAACTTATATCAAGACATGTAGCACTCTAACTTGCTTCAAGACAAGCTCGCCTGCAAGTTTTATTAAGTTTTCTTCAACTTGCATACCCCTGGAAATCTCAATATTTATACTTTTTTCGGTTTGCTTCAACTTGCATACCCCTGGAAATCTCAATACTTATACTTTTTTCGGTTTTCACGTACTTGGCTAACGACAACATGTTTTACATTGACTTATATCAAGACATGTAGCACTCTAACTTGCTTCAAGACAAGCTCGCCTGCAAGTTTTATTAAGTTTTCTTCAACTTGCATACCCCTGGAAATCTCAATATTTATACTTTTTCGGTTTTCTTCAACTTGCATACCCCTGGAAATCTCAATACTTATACTTTTGCCGGTTTTCACGTACTTGGCTATCGACAACATGTTTTACTTTAACTTATATCAAGACATGTAGCACTCTAACTTGCTTCAAGACAAGCTCGCCTGCAAGTTTTAATAAGTTTTCTTCAACTTGCATACCCCTGGAAATCTCAATATTTATACTTTTTTCGGTTTTCTTCAACTTGCATACCCCTGGAAATCTCAATACTTATACTTTTTTCGGTTTTCACGTACTTGGCTATCGACAACATGTTTTACTTTAACTTATATCAAGACATGTAGCACTCTAACTTGCTTCGCGACAAGCTCGCCTGCAAGTTTTATTAAGTTTTCTTCAACTTGCATACCCCTGGAAATCTCAATATTTATACTTTTTTCGGTTTTCTTCAACTTGCATACCCCTGGAAATCTCAATACTTATACTTTTTTCGGTTTTCACGTACTTGGCTATCGACAACATGTTTTACTTTAACTTATATCAAGACATGTAGCACTCTAACTTGCTTCAAGACAAGCTCGCCTGCAAGTTTTATTAAGTTTTCTTCAACTTGCATACCCCTGGAAATCTCAATATTTATACTTTTTTCGGTTTGCTTCAACTTGCATACCCCTGGAAATCTCAATACTTATACTTTTTTCGGTTTTCACGTACTTGGCTAACGACAACATGTTTTACATTGACTTATATCAAGACATGTAGCACTCTAACTTGCTTCAAGACAAGCTCGCCTGCAAGTTTTATTAAGTTTTCTTCAACTTGCATACCCCTGGAAATCTCAATATTTATACTTTTTCGGTTTTCTTCAACTTGCATACCCCTGGAAATCTCAATACTTATACTTTTGCCGGTTTTCACGTACTTGGCTATCGACAACATGTTTTACTTTAACTTATATCAAGACATGTAGCACTCTAACTTGCTTCAAGACAAGCTCGCCTGCAAGTTTTAATAAGTTTTCTTCAACTTGCATACCCCTGGAAATCTCAATATTTTTACTTTTTTCGGTTTTCTTCAACTTGCATACCCCTGGAAATCTCAATACTTATACTTTTTTCGGTTTTCACGTACTTGGCTATCGACAACATGTTTTACTTTAACTTATATCAAGACATGTAGCACTCTAACTTGCTTCAAGACAAGCTCGCCTGCAAGTTTTATTAAGTTTTCTTCAACTTGCATACCCCTGGAAATCTCAATATTTATACTTTTTTCGGTTTGCTTCAACTTGCATACCCCTGGAAATCTCAATACTTATACTTTTTTCAGTTTTCACGTACTTGGCTAACGACAACATGTTTTACTTTAACTTATATCAAGACATGTAGCACTCTAACTTGCTTCAACACAAGCTCGCCCGCAAGTTTTATTAAGTTTTCTTCAACTTGCATACCCCTGGAAATCTCAATATTTATACTTTTTTCGGTTTTCTTCAACTTGCATACCCCTGGAAATCTCAATATTTATACTTTTTTCGGTTTGCTTCAACTTGCATACCCCTGGAAATCTCAATACTTATACTTTTTTCGGTTTTCACGTACTTGGCTATCGACAACATGTTTTACTTTAACTTATATCAAGACATGTAGCACTCTAACTTGCTTCAAGACAAGCTCGCCTGCAAGTTTTATTAAGTTTTCTTCAACTTGCATACCCCTGGAAATCTCAATATTTATACTTTTTTCGGTTTTCTTCAACTTGCATACCCCTGGAAATCTCAATTCTTATACTTTTTTCGGTTTTCACGTACTTGGCTATCGACAATATGTTTTACTTTGACTTATATCAAGACATGTAGCACTCTAACTTGCTTCAAGACAAGCTCGCCTGCAAGTTTGATTAAGTTTTCTTCAACTTGCATACCCCTGGAAATCTCAATATTTATACTTTTTTCGGTTTTCTTCAACTTGCATACCCCTGGAAATCTCAATACATATACTTTTTTCGGTTTTCACGTACTTGGCTATCGACAACATGTTTTACTTTAACTTATATCAAGACATGTAGCACTCTAACTTGCTTCAAGACAAGCTCGCCTGCAAGTTTTATTAAGTTTTCTTCAACTTGCATACCCCTGGAAATCTCAATATTTATACTTTTTTCGGTCTGCTTCAACTTGCATACCCCTGGAAATCTCAATACTTATACTTTTTTCGGTTTTCACGTACTTGGCTAACGACAACATGTTTTACATTGACTTATATCAAGACATGTAGCACTCTAACTTGCTTCAAGACAAGCTCGCCTGCAAGTTTGATTAAGTTTTCTTCAACTTGCATACCCCTGGAAATCTCAATATTTATACTTTTTTCGGTTTTCTTCAACTTGCATACCCCTGGAAATCTCAATACTTATACTTTTTTCGGTTTTCACGTACTTGGCTATCGACAACATGTTTTACATTAACTTATATCAAGACATGTAGCACTCTAACTTGCTTCAAGACAAGCTTGCCTGCAAGTTTTATTAAGTTTTCTTCAACTTGCATACCCCTGGAAATCTCAATACTTATACTTTTTTCGGTTTGCTTCAACTTGCATACCCCTGGAAATCTCAATACTTATACTTTTTTCGGTTTTCACGTACTTGGCTATCGACAACATGTTTTACTTTAACTTATATCAAGACATGTAGCACTCTAACTTGCTTCAAGACAAGCTCGCCTGCAAGTTTGATTAAGTTTTCTTCAACTTGCATACCCCTGGAAATCTCAATATTTATACTTTTTTCGGTTTTCTTCAACTTGCATACCCCTGGAAATCTCAATACTTATACTTTTTTCAGTTTTCACGTACTTGGCTAACGACAACATGTTTTACTTTAACTTATATCAAGACATGTAGCACTCTAACTTGCTTCAACACAAGCTCGCCCGCAAGTTTTATTAAGTTTTCTTCAACTTGCATACCCCTGGAAATCTCAATATTTATACTTTTTTCGGTTTGCTTCAACTTGCATACCCCTGGAAATCTCAATACTTATACTTTTTTCGGTTTTCACGTACTTGGCTATCGACAACATGTTTTACTTTAACTGATATCAAGACATGTAGCACTCTAACTTGCTTCAAGACAAGCTCGCCTGCAAGTTTTATTAAGTTTTCTTCAACTTGCATACCCCTGGAAATCTCAATATTTATACTTTTTTCGGTTTTCTTCAACTTGCATACCCCTGGAAATCTCAATTCTTATACTTTTTTCGGTTTTCACGTACTTGGCTATCGACAATATGTTTTACTTTGACTTATATCAAGACATGTAGCACTCTAACTTGCTTCAAGACAAGCTCGCCTGCAAGTTTGATTAAGTTTTCTTCAACTTGCATACCCCTGGAAATCTCAATATTTATACTTTTTTCGGTTTTCTTCAACTTGCATACCCCTGGAAATCTCAATACATATACTTTTTTCGGTTTTCACGTACTTGGCTATCGACAACATGTTTTACTTTAACTTATATCAAGACATGTAGCACTCTAACTTGCTTCAAGACAAGCTCGCCTGCAAGTTTTATTAAGTTTTCTTCAACTTGCATACCCCTGGAAATCTCAATATTTATACTTTTTTCGGTCTGCTTCAACTTGCATACCCCTGGAAATCTCAATACTTATACTTTTTTCGGTTTTCACGTACTTGGCTAACGACAACATGTTTTACATTGACTTATATCAAGACATGTAGCACTCTAACTTGCTTCAAGACAAGCTCGCCTGCAAGTTTGATTAAGTTTTCTTCAACTTGCATACCCCTGGAAATCTCAATATTTATACTTTTTTCGGTTTTCTTCAACTTGCATACCCCTGGAAATCTCAATACTTATACTTTTTTCGGTTTTCACGTACTTGGCTATCGACAACATGTTTTACATTAACTTATATCAAGACATGTAGCACTCTAACTTGCTTCAAGACAAGCTTGCCTGCAAGTTTTATTAAGTTTTCTTCAACTTGCATACCCCTGGAAATCTCAATACTTATACTTTTTTCGGTTTGCTTCAACTTGCATACCCCTGGAAATCTCAATACTTATACTTTTTTCGGTTTTCACGTACTTGGCTATCGACAACATGTTTTACTTTAACTTATATCAAGACATGTAGCACTCTAACTTGCTTCAAGACAAGCTCGCCTGCAAGTTTGATTAAGTTTTCTTCAACTTGCATACCCCTGGAAATCTCAATATTTATACTTTTTTCGGTTTTCTTCAACTTGCATACCCCTGGAAATCTCAATTCTTATACTTTTTTCGGTTTTCACGTACTTGGCTATCGACAATATGTTTTACTTTGACTTATATCAAGACATGTAGCACTCTAACTTGCTTCAAGACAAGCTCGCCTGCAAGTTTGATTAAGTTTTCTTCAACTTGCATACCCCTGGAAATCTCAATATTTATACTTTTTTCGGTTTTCTTCAACTTGCATACCCCTGGAAATCTCAATACTTATACTTTTTTCGGTTTTCTTCAACTTGCATACCCCTGGAAATCTCAATACTTATACTTTTTTCGGTTTTCTTCAACTTGCATACCCCTGGAAATCTCAATATTTATACTTTTTTCGGTTTTCTTCAACTTGCATACCCCTGGAAATCTCAATACTTATACTTTTTTCGGTTTTCTTCAACTTGCATACCCCTGGAAATCTCAATACTTATACTTTTTTCGGTTTTCTTCAACTTGCATACCCCTGACAATCTCAATACTTATACTTTTTCCGGTTTTCACGTACTTGGCTATCGACAATATGTTTTACTTTGACTTATATCAAGACATGTAGCACTCTAACTTGCTTCAAGACAAGCTCGCCTGCAAGTTTTATTAAGTTTTCTTCAACTTGCATACCCCTGGAAATCTCAATATTTATACTTTTTTCGGTTTTCTTCAACTTGCATACCCCTGGAAATCTCAATTCTTATACTTTTTTCGGTTTTCTTCAACTTGCATACCCCTGGAAATCTCAATACTTATACTTTTTTCGGTTTTCTTCAACTTGCATACCCCTGGAAATCTCAATATTTATACTTTTTTCGGTTTTCTTCAACTTGCATACCCCTGGAAATCTCAATACTTATACTTTTTTCGGTTTTCTTCAACTTGCATACCCCTGACAATCTCAATACTTATACTTTTTTCGGTTTTCACGTACTTGGCTATCGACAATATGTTTTACTTTGACTTATATCAAGACATGTAGCACTCTAACTTGCTTCAAGACAAGCTCGCCTGCAAGTTTGATTAAGTTTTCTTCAACTTGCATACCCCTGGAAATCTCAATATTTATACTTTTTTCGGTTTTCTTCAACTTGCATACCCCTGGAAATCTCAATACTTATACTTTTTTCGGTTTTCTTCAACTTGCATACCCCTGGAAATCTCAATACTTATACTTTTTTCGGTTTTCTTCAACTTGCATACCCCTGGAAATCTCAATATTTATACTTTTTTCGGTTTTCTTCAACTTGCATACCCCTGGAAATCTCAATACTTATACTTTTTTCGGTTTTCTTCAACTTGCATACCCCTGACAATCTCAATTCTTATACTTTTTTCGGTTTTCACGTACTTGGCTATCGACAACATGTTTTACTTTAACTTATATCAAGACATGTAGCACTCTAACTTGCTTCAAGACAAGCTTGCCTGCAAGTTTTATTAAGTTTTCTTCAACTTGCATACCCCTGGAAATCTCAATATTTATACTTTTTTCGGTTTTCTTCAACTTGCATACCCCTGGAAATCTCAATTCTTATACTTTTTTCGGTTTTCACGTACTTGGCTATCGACAATATGTTTTACTTTGACTTATATCAAGACATGTAGCACTCTAACTTGCTTCAAGACAAGCTCGCCTGCAAGTTTGATTAAGTTTTCTTCAACTTGCATACCCCTGGAAATCTCAATATTTATACTTTTTTCGGTTTTCTTCAACTTGCATACCCCTGGATATCTCAATACTTATACTTTTTTCGGTTTTCTTCAACTTGCATACCCCTGGAAATCTCAATACTTATACTTTTTTCGGTTTTCTTCAACTTGCATACCCCTGGAAATCTCAATATTTATACTTTTTTCGGTTTTCTTCAACTTGCATACCCCTGGAAATCTCAATACTTATACTTTTTTCAGTTTTCACGTACTTGGCTAACGACAACATGTTTTACTTTAACTTATATCAAGACATGTAGCACTCTAACTTGCTTCAACACAAGCTCGCCCGCAAGTTTTATTAAGTTTTCTTCAACTTGCATACCCCTGGAAATCTCAATATTTATACTTTTTTCGGTTTTCTTCAACTTGCATACCCCTGGAAATCTCAATATTTATACTTTTTTCGGTTTGCTTCAACTTGCATACCCCTGGAAATCTCAATACTTATACTTTTTTCGGTTTTCACGTACTTGGCTATCGACAACATGTTTTACTTTAACTGATATCAAGACATGTAGCACTCTAACTTGCTTCAAGACAAGCTCGCCTGCAAGTTTTATTAAGTTTTCTTCAACTTGCATACCCCTGGAAATCTCAATATTTATACTTTTTTCGGTTTTCTTCAACTTGCATACCCCTGGAAATCTCAATTCTTATACTTTTTTCGGTTTTCACGTACTTGGCTATCGACAATATGTTTTACTTTGACTTATATCAAGACATGTAGCACTCTAACTTGCTTCAAGACAAGCTCGCCTGCAAGTTTGATTAAGTTTTCTTCAACTTGCATACCCCTGGAAATCTCAATATTTATACTTTTTTCGGTTTTCTTCAACTTGCATACCCCTGGAAATCTCAATACATATACTTTTTTCGGTTTTCACGTACTTGGCTATCGACAACATGTTTTACTTTAACTTATATCAAGACATGTAGCACTCTAACTTGCTTCAAGACAAGCTCGCCTGCAAGTTTTATTAAGTTTTCTTCAACTTGCATACCCCTGGAAATCTCAATATTTATACTTTTTTCGGTCTGCTTCAACTTGCATACCCCTGGAAATCTCAATACTTATACTTTTTTCGGTTTTCACGTACTTGGCTAACGACAACATGTTTTACATTGACTTATATCAAGACATGTAGCACTCTAACTTGCTTCAAGACAAGCTCGCCTGCAAGTTTGATTAAGTTTTCTTCAACTTGCATACCCCTGGAAATCTCAATATTTATACTTTTTTCGGTTTTCTTCAACTTGCATACCCCTGGAAATCTCAATACTTATACTTTTTTCGGTTTTCACGTACTTGGCTATCGACAACATGTTTTACATTAACTTATATCAAGACATGTAGCACTCTAACTTGCTTCAAGACAAGCTTGCCTGCAAGTTTTATTAAGTTTTCTTCAACTTGCATACCCCTGGAAATCTCAATACTTATACTTTTTTCGGTTTGCTTCAACTTGCATACCCCTGGAAATCTCAATACTTATACTTTTTTCGGTTTTCACGTACTTGGCTATCGACAACATGTTTTACTTTAACTTATATCAAGACATGTAGCACTCTAACTTGCTTCAAGACAAGCTCGCCTGCAAGTTTGATTAAGTTTTCTTCAACTTGCATACCCCTGGAAATCTCAATATTTATACTTTTTTCGGTTTTCTTCAACTTGCATACCCCTGGAAATCTCAATTCTTATACTTTTTTCGGTTTTCACGTACTTGGCTATCGACAATATGTTTTACTTTGACTTATATCAAGACATGTAGCACTCTAACTTGCTTCAAGACAAGCTCGCCTGCAAGTTTGATTAAGTTTTCTTCAACTTGCATACCCCTGGAAATCTCAATATTTATACTTTTTTCGGTTTTCTTCAACTTGCATACCCCTGGAAATCTCAATACTTATACTTTTTTCGGTTTTCTTCAACTTGCATACCCCTGGAAATCTCAATACTTATACTTTTTTCGGTTTTCTTCAACTTGCATACCCCTGGAAATCTCAATATTTATACTTTTTTCGGTTTTCTTCAACTTGCATACCCCTGGAAATCTCAATACTTATACTTTTTTCGGTTTTCTTCAACTTGCATACCCCTGGAAATCTCAATACTTATACTTTTTTCGGTTTTCTTCAACTTGCATACCCCTGACAATCTCAATACTTATACTTTTTCCGGTTTTCACGTACTTGGCTATCGACAATATGTTTTACTTTGACTTATATCAAGACATGTAGCACTCTAACTTGCTTCAAGACAAGCTCGCCTGCAAGTTTTATTAAGTTTTCTTCAACTTGCATACCCCTGGAAATCTCAATATTTATACTTTTTTCGGTTTTCTTCAACTTGCATACCCCTGGAAATCTCAATTCTTATACTTTTTTCGGTTTTCTTCAACTTGCATACCCCTGGAAATCTCAATACTTATACTTTTTTCGGTTTTCTTCAACTTGCATACCCCTGGAAATCTCAATATTTATACTTTTTTCGGTTTTCTTCAACTTGCATACCCCTGGAAATCTCAATACTTATACTTTTTTCGGTTTTCTTCAACTTGCATACCCCTGACAATCTCAATACTTATACTTTTTTCGGTTTTCACGTACTTGGCTATCGACAATATGTTTTACTTTGACTTATATCAAGACATGTAGCACTCTAACTTGCTTCAAGACAAGCTCGCCTGCAAGTTTGATTAAGTTTTCTTCAACTTGCATACCCCTGGAAATCTCAATATTTATACTTTTTTCGGTTTTCTTCAACTTGCATACCCCTGGAAATCTCAATACTTATACTTTTTTCGGTTTTCTTCAACTTGCATACCCCTGGAAATCTCAATACTTATACTTTTTTCGGTTTTCTTCAACTTGCATACCCCTGGAAATCTCAATATTTATACTTTTTTCGGTTTTCTTCAACTTGCATACCCCTGGAAATCTCAATACTTATACTTTTTTCGGTTTTCTTCAACTTGCATACCCCTGACAATCTCAATTCTTATACTTTTTTCGGTTTTCACGTACTTGGCTATCGACAACATGTTTTACTTTAACTTATATCAAGACATGTAGCACTCTAACTTGCTTCAAGACAAGCTTGCCTGCAAGTTTTATTAAGTTTTCTTCAACTTGCATACCCCTGGAAATCTCAATATTTATACTTTTTTCGGTTTTCTTCAACTTGCATACCCCTGGAAATCTCAATTCTTATACTTTTTTCGGTTTTCACGTACTTGGCTATCGACAATATGTTTTACTTTGACTTATATCAAGACATGTAGCACTCTAACTTGCTTCAAGACAAGCTCGCCTGCAAGTTTGATTAAGTTTTCTTCAACTTGCATACCCCTGGAAATCTCAATATTTATACTTTTTTCGGTTTTCTTCAACTTGCATACCCCTGGATATCTCAATACTTATACTTTTTTCGGTTTTCTTCAACTTGCATACCCCTGGAAATCTCAATACTTATACTTTTTTCGGTTTTCTTCAACTTGCATACCCCTGGAAATCTCAATATTTATACTTTTTTCGGTTTTCTTCAACTTGCATACCCCTGGAAATCTCAATACTTATACTTTTTTCGGTTTTCTTCAACTTGCATACCCCTGACAATCTCAATACTTGTACTTTTTTCGGTTTTCACGTACTTGGCTATCGACAATATGTTTTACTTTGACTTATATCAAGACATGTAGCACTCTAACTTGCTTCAAGACAAGCTCGCCTGCAAGTTTTATTAAGTTTTCTTCAACTTGCATACCCCTGGAAATCTCAATACTTATACTTTTTTCGGTTTTCTTCAACTTGCATACCCCTGGAAATCTCAATATTTATACTTTTTTCGGTTTTCTTCAACTTGCATACCCCTGGAAATCTCAATTCTTATACTTTTTTCGGTTTTCTTCAACTTGCATACCCCTAGAAATCTCAATACTTATACTTTTTTCGGTTTTCTTCAACTTGCATACCCCTGGAAATCTCAATATTTATACTTTTTTCGGTTTTCTTCAACTTGCATACCCCTGACAATCTCAATATTATACTTTTTTCGGTTTTCACGTACTTGGCTATCGACAATATGTTTTACTTTGACTTATATCAAGACATGTAGCACTCTAACTTGCTTCAAGACAAGCTCGCCTGCAAGTTTGATTAAGTTTTCTTCAACTTGCATACCCCTGGAAATCTCAATATTTATACTTTTTTCGGTTTTCTTCAACTTGCATACCCCTGGAAATCTCAATACTTATACTTTTTTCGGTTTTCTTCAACTTGCATACCCCTGGAAATCTCAATATTTATACTTTTTTCGGTTTTCTTCAACTTGCATACCCCTGACAATCTCAATTCTTATACTTTTTTCGGTTTTCACGTACTTGGCTATCGACAACATGTTTTACTTTAACTTATATCAAGACATGTAGCACTCTAACTTGCTTCAAGACAAGCTTGCCTGCAAGTTTTATTAAGTTTTCTTCAACTTGCATACCCCTGGAAATCTCAATACTTATACTTTTTTCGGTTTTCTTCAACTTGCATACCCCTGGAAATCTCAATACTTATACTTTTTTCGGTTTTCTTCAACTTGCATACCCCTGACAATCTCAATACTTATACTTTTTTCGGTTTTCACGTACTTGGCTATCGACAATATGTTTTACTTTGACTTATATCAAGACATGTAGCACTCTAACTTGCTTCAAGACAAGCTCGCCTGAACGTTTTATTAAGTTGACTTCAACTTGCATACCCCTGGAAATCTCAATACTTATACTTTTTTCGGTTTTCTTCAACTTGCATACCCCTGGAAATCTCAATACTTATACTTTTTTCGGTTTTCTTCAACTTGCATACCCCTGGAAATCTCAATATTTATACTTTTTTCGGTTTTCTTCAACTTGCATACCCCTGGAAATCTCAATACTTATACTTTTTTCGGTTTTCTTCAACTTGCATACCCCTGACAATCTCAATACTTGTACTTTTTTCGGTTTTCACGTACTTGGCTATCGACAATATGTTTTACTTTGACTTATATCAAGACATGTAGCACTCTAACTTGCTTCAAGACAAGCTCGCCTGCAAGTTTTATTAAGTTTTCTTCAACTTGCATACCCCTGGAAATCTCAATACTTATACTTTTTTCGGTTTTCTACAACTTGCATACCCCTGGAAATCTCAATATTTATACTTTTTTCGGTTTTCTTCAACTTGCATACCCCTGGAAATCTCAATTCTTATACTTTTTTCGGTTTTCTTCAACTTGCATACCCCTAGAAATCTCAATACTTATACTTTTTTCGGTTTTCTTCAACTTGCATACCCCTGGAAATCTCAATATTTATACTTTTTTCGGTTTTCTTCAACTTGCATACCCCTGACAATCTCAATATTATACTTTTTTCGGTTTTCACGTACTTGGCTATCGACAATATGTTTTACTTTGACTTATATCAAGACATGTAGCACTCTAACTTGCTTCAAGACAAGCTCGCCTGCAAGTTTGATTAAGTTTTCTTCAACTTGCATACCCCTGGAAATCTCAATATTTATACTTTTTTCGGTTTTCTTCAACTTGCATACCCCTGGAAATCTCAATACTTATACTTTTTTCGGTTTTCTTCAACTTGCATACCCCTGGAAATCTCAATATTTATACTTTTTTCGGTTTTCTTCAACTTGCATACCCCTGGAAATCTCAATACTTATACTTTTTTCGGTTTTCTTCAACTTGCATACCCCTGACAATCTCAATACTTGTACTTTTTTCGGTTTTCACGTACTTGGCTATCGACAATATGTTTTACTTTGACTTATATCAAGACATGTAGCACTCTAACTTGCTTCAAGACAAGCTCGCCTGCAAGTTTTATTAAGTTTTCTTCAACTTGCATACCCCTGGAAATCTCAATACTTATACTTTTTTCGGTTTTCTTCAACTTGCATACCCCTGGAAATCTCAATATTTATACTTTTTTCGGTTTTCTTCAACTTGCATACCCCTGGAAATCTCAATTCTTATACTTTTTTCGGTTTTCTTCAACTTGCATACCCCTAGAAATCTCAATACTTATACTTTTTTCGGTTTTCTTCAACTTGCATACCCCTGGAAATCTCAATATTTATACTTTTTTCGGTTTTCTTCAACTTGCATACCCCTGACAATCTCAATATTATACTTTTTTCGGTTTTCACGTACTTGGCTATCGACAATATGTTTTACTTTGACTTATATCAAGACATGTAGCACTCTAACTTGCTTCAAGACAAGCTCGCCTGCAAGTTTGATTAAGTTTTCTTCAACTTGCATACCCCTGGAAATCTCAATACTTATACTTTTTTCGGTTTTCTTCAACTTGCATACCCCTGGAAATCTCAATATTTATACTTTTTTCGGTTTTCTTCAACTTGCATACCCCTGACAATCTCAATTCTTATACTTTTTTCGGTTTTCACGTACTTGGCTATCGACAACATGTTTTACTTTAACTTATATCAAGACATGTAGCACTCTAACTTGCTTCAAGACAAGCTTGCCTGCAAGTTTTATTAAGTTTTCTTCAACTTGCATACCCCTGGAAATCTCAATACTTATACTTTTTTCGGTTTTCTTCAACTTGCATACCCCTGGAAATCTCAATACTTATACTTTTTTCGGTTTTCTTCAACTTGCATACCCCTGACAATCTCAATACTTATACTTTTTTCGGTTTTCACGTACTTGGCTATCGACAATATGTTTTACTTTGACTTATATCAAGACATGTAGCACTCTAACTTGCTTCAAGACAAGCTCGCCTGAACGTTTTATTAAGTTGACTTCAACTTGCATACCCCTGGAAATCTCAATACTTATACTTTTTTCGGTTTTCTTCAACTTGCATACCCCTGGAAATCTCAATACTTATACTTTTTTCGGTTTTCTTCAACTTGCATACCCCTGGAAATCTCAATATTTATACTTTTTTCGGTTTTCTTCAACTTGCATACCCCTGGAAATCTCAATACTTATACTTTTTTCGGTTTTCTTCAACTTGCATACCCCTGACAATCTCAATACTTGTACTTTTTTCGGTTTTCACGTACTTGGCTATCGACAATATGTTTTACTTTGACTTATATCAAGACATGTAGCACTCTAACTTGCTTCAAGACAAGCTCGCCTGCAAGTTTTATTAAGTTTTCTTCAACTTGCATACCCCTGGAAATCTCAATACTTATACTTTTTTCGGTTTTCTTCAACTTGCATACCCCTGGAAATCTCAATATTTATACTTTTTTCGGTTTTCTTCAACTTGCATACCCCTGGAAATCTCAATTCTTATACTTTTTTCGGTTTTCTTCAACTTGCATACCCCTAGAAATCTCAATACTTATACTTTTTTCGGTTTTCTTCAACTTGCATACCCCTGGAAATCTCAATATTTATACTTTTTTCGGTTTTCTTCAACTTGCATACCCCTGACAATCTCAATATTATACTTTTTTCGGTTTTCACGTACTTGGCTATCGACAATATGTTTTACTTTGACTTATATCAAGACATGTAGCACTCTAACTTGCTTCAAGACAAGCTCGCCTGCAAGTTTGATTAAGTTTTCTTCAACTTGCATACCCCTGGAAATCTCAATATTTATACTTTTTTCGGTTTTCTTCAACTTGCATACCCCTGGAAATCTCAATACTTATACTTTTTTCGGTTTTCTTCAACTTGCATACCCCTGGAAATCTCAATATTTATACTTTTTTCGGTTTTCTTCAACTTGCATACCCCTGGAAATCTCAATACTTATACTTTTTTCGGTTTTCTTCAACTTGCATACCCCTGACAATCTCAATACTTGTACTTTTTTCGGTTTTCACGTACTTGGCTATCGACAATATGTCCTACTTTGACTTATATCAAGACATGTAGCACTCTAACTTGCTTCAAGACAAGCTCGCCTGCAAGTTTTATTAAGTTTTCTTCAACTTGCATACCCCTGGAAATCTCAATACTTATACTTTTTTCGGTTTTCTTCAACTTGCATACCCCTGGAAATCTCAATATTTATACTTTTTTCGGTTTTCTTCAACTTGCATACCCCTGGAAATCTCAATTCTTATACTTTTTTCGGTTTTCTTCAACTTGCATACCCCTAGAAATCTCAATACTTATACTTTTTTCGGTTTTCTTCAACTTGCATACCCCTGGAAATCTCAATATTTATACTTTTTTCGGTTTTCTTCAACTTGCATACCCCTGACAATCTCAATATTATACTTTTTTCGGTTTTCACGTACTTGGCTATCGACAATATGTTTTACTTTGACTTATATCAAGACATGTAGCACTCTAACTTGCTTCAAGACAAGCTCGCCTGCAAGTTTGATTAAGTTTTCTTCAACTTGCATACCCCTGGAAATCTCAATATTTATACTTTTTTCGGTTTTCTTCAACTTGCATACCCCTGGAAATCTCAATACTTATACTTTTTTCGGTTTTCTTCAACTTGCATACCCCTGGAAATCTCAATATTTATACTTTTTTCGGTTTTCTTCAACTTGCATACCCCTGGAAATCTCAATACTTATACTTTTTTCGGTTTTCTTCAACTTGCATACCCCTGACAATCTCAATTCTTATACTTTTTTCGGTTTTCACGTACTTGGCTATCGACAACATGTTTTACTTTAACTTATATCAAGACATGTAGCACTCTAACTTGCTTCAAGACAAGCTTGCCTGCAAGTTTTATTAAGTTTTCTTCAACTTGCATACCCCTGGAAATCTCAATACTTATACTTTTTTCGGTTTTCTTCAACTTGCATACCCCTGGAAATCTCAATACTTATACTTTTTTCGGTTTTCTTCAACTTGCATACCCCTGACAATCTCAATACTTATACTTTTTTCGGTTTTCACGTACTTGGCTATCGACAATATGTTTTACTTTGACTTATATCAAGACATGTAGCACTCTAACTTGCTTCAAGACAAGCTCGCCTGCAAGTTTGATTAAGTTTTCTTCAACTTGCATACCCCTGGAAATCTCAATATTTATACTTTTTTCGGTTTTCTTCAACTTGCATACCCCTGACAATCTCAATACTTATACTTTTTTCGGTTTTCACGTACTTGGCTATCGACAATATGTTTTACTTTGACTTATATCAAGACATGTAGCACTCTAACTTGCTTCAAGACAAGCTCGCCTGCAAGTTTTATTAAGTTTTCTTCAACTTGCATACCCCTGGAAATCTCAATATTTATACTTTTTTCGGTTTTCTTCAACTTGCATACCCCTGGAAATCTCAATTCTTATACTTTTTTCGGTTTTCTTCAACTTGCATACCCCTGGAAATCTCAATACTTATACTTTTTTCGGTTTTCTTCAACTTGCATACCCCTGACAATCTCAATTCTTATACTTTTTTCGGTTTTCACGTACTTGGCTATCGACAACATGTTTTACTTTAACTTATATCAAGACATGTAGCACTCTAACTTGCTTCAAGACAAGCTTGCCTGCAAGTTTTATTAAGTTTTCTTCAACTTGCATACCCCTGGAAATCTCAATACTTATACTTTTTTCGGTTTTCTTCAACTTGCATACCCCTGGAAATCTCAATACTTATACTTTTTTCGGTTTTCTTCAACTTGCATACCCCTGACAATCTCAATACTTATACTTTTTTCGGTTTTCACGTACTTGGCTATCGACAATATGTTTTACTTTGACTTATATCAAGACATGTAGCACTCTAACTTGCTTCAAGACAAGCTCGCCTGCAAGTTTGATTAAGTTTTCTTCAACTTGCATACCCCTGGAAATCTCAATATTTATACTTTTTTCGGTTTTCTTCAACTTGCATACCCCTGACAATCTCAATACTTATACTTTTTTCGGTTTTCACGTACTTGGCTATCGACAATATGTTTTACTTTGACTTATATCAAGACATGTAGCACTCTAACTTGCTTCAAGACAAGCTCGCCTGCAAGTTTTATTAAGTTTTCTTCAACTTGCATACCCCTGGAAATCTCAATATTTATACTTTTTTCGGTTTTCTTCAACTTGCATACCCCTGGAAATCTCAATTCTTATACTTTTTTCGGTTTTCTTCAACTTGCATACCCCTGGAAATCTCAATACTTATACTTTTTTCGGTTTTCTTCAACTTGCATACCCCTGGAAATCTCAATATTTATACTTTTTTCGGTTTTCTTCAACTTGCATACCCCTGGAAATCTCAATACTTATACTTTTTTCGGTTTTCTCCAACTTGCATACCCCTGACAATCTCAATACTTATACTTTTTTCGGTTTTCACGTACTTGGCTATCGACAATATGTTTTACTTTGACTTATATCAAGCCATGTAGCACTCTAACTTGCTTCAAGACAAGCTCGCCTGCAAGTTTGATTAAGTTTTCTTCAACTTGCATACCCCTGGAAATCTCAATATTTATACTTTTTTCGGTTTTCTTCAACTTGCATACCCCTGGAAATCTCAATACTTATACTTTTTTCGGTTTTCTTCAACTTGCATACCCCTGGAAATCTCAATACTTATACTTTTTTCGGTTTTCTTCAACTTGCATACCCCTGGAAATCTCAATATTTATACTTTTTTCGGTTTTCTTCAACTTGCATACCCCTGACAATCTCAATACTTATACTTTTTTCGGTTTTCACGTACTTGGCTATCGACAACATGTTTTACTTTAACTTATATCAAGACATGTAGCACTCTAACTTGCTTCAAGACAAGCTCGCCTGCAAGTTTTATTAAGTTTTCTTCAACTTGCATACCCCTGGAAATCTCAATTCTTATACTTTTTTCGGTTTTCTTCAACTTGCATACCCCTAGAAATCTCAATACTTATACTTTTTTCGGTTTTCTTCAACTTGCATACCCCTGGAAATCTCAATATTTATACTTTTTTCGGTTTTCTTCAACTTGCATACCCCTGACAATCTCAATATTATACTTTTTTCGGTTTTCACGTACTTGGCTATCGACAATATGTTTTACTTTGACTTATATCAAGACATGTAGCACTCTAACTTGCTTCAAGACAAGCTCGCCTGCAAGTTTGATTAAGTTTTCTTCAACTTGCATACCCCTGGAAATCTCAATATTTATACTTTTTTCGGTTTTCTTCAACTTGCATACCCCTGGAAATCTCAATACTTATACTTTTTTCGGTTTTCTTCAACTTGCATACCCCTGGAAATCTCAATACTTATACTTTTTTCGGTTTTCTTCAACTTGCATACCCCTGGAAATCTCAATATTTATACTTTTTTCGGTTTTCTTCAACTTGCATACCCCTGACAATCTCAATACTTATACTTTTTTCGGTTTTCACGTACTTGGCTATCGACAACATGTTTTACTTTAACTTATATCAAGACATGTAGCACTCTAACTTGCTTCAAGACAAGCTCGCCTGCAAGTTTTATTAAGTTTTCTTCAACTTGCATACCCCTGGAAATCTCAATTCTTATACTTTTTTCGGTTTTCTTCAACTTGCATACCCCTAGAAATCTCAATACTTATACTTTTTTCGGTTTTCTTCAACTTGCATACCCCTGGAAATCTCAATATTTATACTTTTTTCGGTTTTCTTCAACTTGCATACCCCTGACAATCTCAATATTATACTTTTTTCGGTTTTCACGTACTTGGCTATCGACAATATGTTTTACTTTGACTTATATCAAGACATGTAGCACTCTAACTTGCTTCAAGACAAGCTCGCCTGCAAGTTTGATTAAGTTTTCTTCAACTTGCATACCCCTGGAAATCTCAATATTTATACTTTTTTCGGTTTTCTTCAACTTGCATACCCCTGGAAATCTCAATACTTATACTTTTTTCGGTTTTCTTCAACTTGCATACCCCTGGAAATCTCAATATTTATACTTTTTTCGGTTTTCTTCAACTTGCATACCCCTGGAAATCTCAATACTTATACTTTTTTCGGTTTTCTTCAACTTGCATACCCCTGACAATCTCAATACTTGTACTTTTTTCGGTTTTCACGTACTTGGCTATCGACAATATGTTTTACTTTGACTTATATCAAGACATGTAGCACTCTAACTTGCTTCAAGACAAGCTCGCCTGCAAGTTTTATTAAGTTTTCTTCAACTTGCATACCCCTGGAAATCTCAATACTTATACTTTTTTCTGTTTTCTTCAACTTGCATACCCCTGGAAATCTCAATATTTATACTTTTTTCGGTTTTCTTCAACTTGCATACCCCTGGAAATCTCAATTCTTATACTTTTTTCGGTTTTCTTCAACTTGCATACCCCTAGAAATCTCAATACTTATACTTTTTTCGGTTTTCTTCAACTTGCATACCCCTGGAAATCTCAATATTTATACTTTTTTCGGTTTTCTTCAACTTGCATACCCCTGACAATCTCAATATTATACTTTTTTCGGTTTTCACGTACTTGGCTATCGACAATATGTTTTACTTTGACTTATATCAAGACATGTAGCACTCTAACTTGCTTCAAGACAAGCTCGCCTGCAAGTTTGATTAAGTTTTCTTCAACTTGCATACCCCTGGAAATCTCAATATTTATACTTTTTTCGGTTTTCTTCAACTTGCATACCCCTGGAAATCTCAATACTTATACTTTTTTCGGTTTTCTTCAACTTGCATACCCCTGGAAATCTCAATATTTATACTTTTTTCGGTTTTCTTCAACTTGCATACCCCTGGAAATCTCAATACTTATACTTTTTTCGGTTTTCTTCAACTTGCATACCCCTGACAATCTCAATTCTTATACTTTTTTCGGTTTTCACGTACTTGGCTATCGACAACATGTTTTACTTTAACTTATATCAAGACATGTAGCACTCTAACTTGCTTCAAGACAAGCTTGCCTGCAAGTTTTATTAAGTTTTCTTCAACTTGCATACCCCTGGAAATCTCAATACTTATACTTTTTTCGGTTTTCTTCAACTTGCATACCCCTGGAAATCTCAATACTTATACTTTTTTCGGTTTTCTTCAACTTGCATACCCCTGACAATCTCAATACTTATACTTTTTTCGGTTTTCACGTACTTGGCTATCGACAATATGTTTTACTTTGACTTATATCAAGACATGTAGCACTCTAACTTGCTTCAAGACAAGCTCGCCTGCAAGTTTGATTAAGTTTTCTTCAACTTGCATACCCCTGGAAATCTCAATATTTATACTTTTTTCGGTTTTCTTCAACTTGCATACCCCTGACAATCTCAATACTTATACTTTTTTCGGTTTTCACGTACTTGGCTATCGACAATATGTTTTACTTTGACTTATATCAAGACATGTAGCACTCTAACTTGCTTCAAGACAAGCTCGCCTGCAAGTTTTATTAAGTTTTCTTCAACTTGCATACCCCTGGAAATCTCAATATTTATACTTTTTTCGGTTTTCTTCAACTTGCATACCCCTGGAAATCTCAATATTTATACTTTTTTCGGTTTTCTTCAACTTGCATACCCCTGACAATCTCAATACTTATACTTTTTTCGGTTTTCACGTACTTGGCTATCGACAATATGTTTTACTTTGACTTATATCAAGACATGTAGCACTCTAACTTGCTTCAAGACAAGCTCGCCTGCAAGTTTGATTAAGTTTTCTTCAACTTGCATACCCCTGGAAATCTCAATTCTTATACTTTTTTCGGTTTTCTTCAACTTGCATACCCCTAGAAATCTCAATACTTATACTTTTTTCGGTTTTCTTCAACTTGCATACCCCTGGAAATCTCAATATTTATACTTTTTTCGGTTTTCTTCAACTTGCATACCCCTGACAATCTCAATATTATACTTTTTTCGGTTTTCACGTACTTGGCTATCGACAATATGTTTTACTTTGACTTATATCAAGACATGTAGCACTCTAACTTGCTTCAAGACAAGCTCGCCTGCAAGTTTGATTAAGTTTTCTTCAACTTGCATACCCCTGGAAATCTCAATATTTATACTTTTTTCGGTTTTCTTCAACTTGCATACCCCTGGAAATCTCAATACTTATACTTTTTTCGGTTTTCTTCAACTTGCATACCCCTGGAAATCTCAATATTTATACTTTTTTCGGTTTTCTTCAACTTGCATACCCCTGGAAATCTCAATACTTATACTTTTTTCGGTTTTCTTCAACTTGCATACCCCTGACAATCTCAATTCTTATACTTTTTTCGGTTTTCACGTACTTGGCTATCGACAACATGTTTTACTTTAACTTATATCAAGACATGTAGCACTCTAACTTGCTTCAAGACAAGCTTGCCTGCAAGTTTTATTAAGTTTTCTTCAACTTGCATACCCCTGGAAATCTCAATACTTATACTTTTTTCGGTTTTCTTCAACTTGCATACCCCTGGAAATCTCAATACTTATACTTTTTTCGGTTTTCTTCAACTTGCATACCCCTGACAATCTCAATACTTATACTTTTTTCGGTTTTCACGTACTTGGCTATCGACAATATGTTTTACTTTGACTTATATCAAGACATGTAGCACTCTAACTTGCTTCAAGACAAGCTCGCCTGCAAGTTTGATTAAGTTTTCTTCAACTTGCATACCCCTGGAAATCTCAATATTTATACTTTTTTCGGTTTTCTTCAACTTGCATACCCCTGACAATCTCAATACTTATACTTTTTTCGGTTTTCACGTACTTGGCTATCGACAATATGTTTTACTTTGACTTATATCAAGACATGTAGCACTCTAACTTGCTTCAAGACAAGCTCGCCTGCAAGTTTTATTAAGTTTTCTTCAACTTGCATACCCCTGGAAATCTCAATATTTATACTTTTTTCGGTTTTCTTCAACTTGCATACCCCTGGAAATCTCAATTCTTATACTTTTTTCGGTTTTCTTCAACTTGCATACCCCTGGAAATCTCAATACTTATACTTTTTTCGGTTTTCTTCAACTTGCATACCCCTGGAAATCTCAATATTTATACTTTTTTCGGTTTTCTTCAACTTGCATACCCCTGGAAATCTCAATACTTATACTTTTTTCGGTTTTCTCCAACTTGCATACCCCTGACAATCTCAATACTTATACTTTTTTCGGTTTTCACGTACTTGGCTATCGACAATATGTTTTACTTTGACTTATATCAAGCCATGTAGCACTCTAACTTGCTTCAAGACAAGCTCGCCTGCAAGTTTGATTAAGTTTTCTTCAACTTGCATACCCCTGGAAATCTCAATATTTATACTTTTTTCGGTTTTCTTCAACTTGCATACCCCTGGAAATCTCAATACTTATACTTTTTTCGGTTTTCTTCAACTTGCATACCCCTGGAAATCTCAATACTTATACTTTTTTCGGTTTTCTTCAACTTGCATACCCCTGGAAATCTCAATATTTATACTTTTTTCGGTTTTCTTCAACTTGCATACCCCTGGAAATCTCAATACTTATACTTTTTTCGGTTTTCTCCAACTTGCATACCCCTGACAATCTCAATACTTATACTTTTTTCGGTTTTCACGTACTTGGCTATCGACAATATGTTTTACTTTGACTTATATCAAGCCATGTAGCACTCTAACTTGCTTCAAGACAAGCTCGCCTGCAAGTTTGATTAAGTTTTCTTCAACTTGCATACCCCTGGAAATCTCAATATTTATACTTTTTTCGGTTTTCTTCAACTTGCATACCCCTGGAAATCTCAATACTTATACTTTTTTCGGTTTTCTTCAACTTGCATACCCCTGGAAATCTCAATACTTATACTTTTTTCGGTTTTCTTCAACTTGCATACCCCTGGAAATCTCAATATTTATACTTTTTTCGGTTTTCTTCAACTTGCATACCCCTGGAAATCTCAATATTTATACTTTTTTCGGTTTTCTTCAACTTGCATACCCCTGACAATCTCAATATTATACTTTTTTCGGTTTTCACGTACTTGGCTATCGACAATATGTTTTACTTTGACTTATATCAAGACATGTAGCACTCTAACTTGCTTCAAGACAAGCTCGCCTGCAAGTTTGATTAAGTTTTCTTCAACTTGCATACCCCTGGAAATCTCAATATTTATACTTTTTTCGGTTTTCTTCAACTTGCATACCCCTGGAAATCTCAATACTTATACTTTTTTCGGTTTTCTTCAACTTGCATACCCCTGGAAATCTCAATATTTATACTTTTTTCGGTTTTCTTCAACTTGCATACCCCTGGAAATCTCAATACTTATACTTTTTTCGGTTTTCTTCAACTTGCATACCCCTGACAATCTCAATACTTGTACTTTTTTCGGTTTTCACGTACTTGGCTATCGACAATATGTTTTACTTTGACTTATATCAAGACATGTAGCACTCTAACTTGCTTCAAGACAAGCTCGCCTGCAAGTTTTATTAAGTTTTCTTCAACTTGCATACCCCTGGAAATCTCAATACTTATACTTTTTTCGGTTTTCTTCAACTTGCATACCCCTGGAAATCTCAATATTTATACTTTTTTCGGTTTTCTTCAACTTGCATACCCCTGGAAATCTCAATTCTTATACTTTTTTCGGTTTTCTTCAACTTGCATACCCCTAGAAATCTCAATACTTATACTTTTTTCGGTTTTCTTCAACTTGCATACCCCTGGAAATCTCAATATTTATACTTTTTTCGGTTTTCTTCAACTTGCATACCCCTGACAATCTCAATATTATACTTTTTTCGGTTTTCACGTACTTGGCTATCGACAATATGTTTTACTTTGACTTATATCAAGACATGTAGCACTCTAACTTGCTTCAAGACAAGCTCGCCTGCAAGTTTGATTAAGTTTTCTTCAACTTGCATACCCCTGGAAATCTCAATATTTATACTTTTTTCGGTTTTCTTCAACTTGCATACCCCTGGAAATCTCAATACTTATACTTTTTTCGGTTTTCTTCAACTTGCATACCCCTGGAAATCTCAATATTTATACTTTTTTCGGTTTTCTTCAACTTGCATACCCCTGGAAATCTCAATACTTATACTTTTTTCGGTTTTCTTCAACTTGCATACCCCTGACAATCTCAATTCTTATACTTTTTTCGGTTTTCACGTACTTGGCTATCGACAACATGTTTTACTTTAACTTATATCAAGACATGTAGCACTCTAACTTGCTTCAAGACAAGCTTGCCTGCAAGTTTTATTAAGTTTTCTTCAACTTGCATACCCCTGGAAATCTCAATACTTATACTTTTTTCGGTTTTCTTCAACTTGCATACCCCTGGAAATCTCAATACTTATACTTTTTTCGGTTTTCTTCAACTTGCATACCCCTGACAATCTCAATACTTATACTTTTTTCGGTTTTCACGTACTTGGCTATCGACAATATGTTTTACTTTGACTTATATCAAGACATGTAGCACTCTAACTTGCTTCAAGACAAGCTCGCCTGCAAGTTTGATTAAGTTTTCTTCAACTTGCATACCCCTGGAAATCTCAATATTTATACTTTTTTCGGTTTTCTTCAACTTGCATACCCCTGACAATCTCAATACTTATACTTTTTTCGGTTTTCACGTACTTGGCTATCGACAATATGTTTTACTTTGACTTATATCAAGACATGTAGCACTCTAACTTGCTTCAAGACAAGCTCGCCTGCAAGTTTTATTAAGTTTTCTTCAACTTGCATACCCCTGGAAATCTCAATATTTATACTTTTTTCGGTTTTCTTCAACTTGCATACCCCTGGAAATCTCAATTCTTATACTTTTTTCGGTT
This sequence comes from Tetranychus urticae, assembly GCF_039701765.1. Taxonomy (NCBI): domain Eukaryota; kingdom Metazoa; phylum Arthropoda; class Arachnida; order Trombidiformes; family Tetranychidae; genus Tetranychus; species Tetranychus urticae. Next base: position 70,036 of record NW_028315838.1, read on the forward strand.
TTCTTCAACTTGCATACCCCTGGAAATCTCAATACTTATACTTTTTTCGGTTTTCTTCAACTTGCATACCCCTGGAAATCTCAATATTTATACTTTTTTCGGTTTTCTTCAACTTGCATACCCCTGGAAATCTCAATACTTATACTTTTTTCGGTTTTCTCCAACTTGCATACCCCTGACAATCTCAATACTTATACTTTTTTCGGTTTTCACGTACTTGGCTATCGACAATATGTTTTACTTTGACTTATATCAAGCCATGTAGCACTCTAACTTGCTTCAAGACAAGCTCGCCTGCAAGTTTGATTAAGTTTTCTTCAACTTGCATACCCCTGGAAATCTCAATATTTATACTTTTTTCGGTTTTCTTCAACTTGCATACCCCTGGAAATCTCAATACTTATACTTTTTTCGGTTTTCTTCAACTTGCATACCCCTGGAAATCTCAATACTTATACTTTTTTCGGTTTTCTTCAACTTGCATACCCCTGGAAATCTCAATATTTATACTTTTTTCGGTTTTCTTCAACTTGCATACCCCTGGAAATCTCAATACTTATACTTTTTTCGGTTTTCTCCAACTTGCATACCCCTGACAATCTCAATACTTATACTTTTTTCGGTTTTCACGTACTTGGCTATCGACAATATGTTTTACTTTGACTTATATCAAGACATGTAGCACTCTAACTTGCTTCAAGACAAGCTCGCCTGCAAGTTTTATTAAGTTTTCTTCAACTTGCATACCCCTGGAAATCTCAATATTTATACTTTTTTCGGTTTTCTTCAACTTGCATACCCCTGGAAATCTCAATTCTTATACTTTTTTCGGTTTTCTTCAACTTGCATACCCCTGGAAATCTCAATACTTATACTTTTTTCGGTTTTCTTCAACTTGCATACCCCTGGAAATCTCAATATTTATACTTTTTTCGGTTTTCTTCAACTTGCATACCCCTGGAAATCTCAATACTTATACTTTTTTCGGTTTTCTCCAACTTGCATACCCCTGACAATCTCAATACTTATACTTTTTTCGGTTTTCACGTACTTGGCTATCGACAATATGTTTTACTTTGACTTATATCAAGCCATGTAGCACTCTAACTTGCTTCAAGACAAGCTCGCCTGCAAGTTTGATTAAGTTTTCTTCAACTTGCATACCCCTGGAAATCTCAATATTTATACTTTTTTCGGTTTTCTTCAACTTGCATACCCCTGACAATCTCAATACTTATACTTTTTTCGGTTTTCACGTACTTGGCTATCGACAATATGTTTTACTTTGACTTATATCAAGACATGTAGCACTCTAACTTGCTTCAAGACAAGCTCGCCTGCAAGTTTTATTAAGTTTTCTTCAACTTGCATACCCCTGGAAATCTCAATATTTATACTTTTTTCGGTTTTCTTCAACTTGCATACCCCTGGAAATCTCAATTCTTATACTTTTTTCGGTTTTCTTCAACTTGCATACCCCTGGAAATCTCAATACTTATACTTTTTTCGGTTTTCTTCAACTTGCATACCCCTGGAAATCTCAATATTTATACTTTTTTCGGTTTTCTTCAACTTGCATACCCCTGGAAATCTCAATACTTATACTTTTTTCGGTTTTCTCCAACTTGCATACCCCTGACAATCTCAATACTTATACTTTTTTCGGTTTTCACGTACTTGGCTATCGACAATATGTTTTACTTTGACTTATATCAAGCCATGTAGCACTCTAACTTGCTTCAAGACAAGCTCGCCTGCAAGTTTGATTAAGTTTTCTTCAACTTGCATACCCCTGGAAATCTCAATATTTATACTTTTTTCGGTTTTCTTCAACTTGCATACCCCTGGAAATCTCAATACTTATACTTTTTTCGGTTTTCTTCAACTTGCATACCCCTGGAAATCTCAATACTTATACTTTTTTCGGTTTTCTTCAACTTGCATACCCCTGGAAATCTCAATATTTATACTTTTTTCGGTTTTCTTCAACTTGCATACCCCTGGAAATCTCAATACTTATACTTTTTTCGGTTTTCTCCAACTTGCATACCCCTGACAATCTCAATACTTATACTTTTTTCGGTTTTCACGTACTTGGCTATCGACAATATGTTTTACTTTGACTTATATCAAGACATGTAGCACTCTAACTTGCTTCAAGACAAGCTCGCCTGCAAGTTTTATTAAGTTTTCTTCAACTTGCATACCCCTGGAAATCTCAATATTTATACTTTTTTCGGTTTTCTTCAACTTGCATACCCCTGGAAATCTCAATTCTTATACTTTTTTCGGTTTTCTTCAACTTGCATACCCCTGGAAATCTCAATACTTATACTTTTTTCGGTTTTCTTCAACTTGCATACCCCTGGAAATCTCAATATTTATACTTTTTTCGGTTTTCTTCAACTTGCATACCCCTGGAAATCTCAATACTTATACTTTTTTCGGTTTTCTCCAACTTGCATACCCCTGACAATCTCAATACTTATACTTTTTTCGGTTTTCACGTACTTGGCTATCGACAATATGTTTTACTTTGACTTATATCAAGCCATGTAGCACTCTAACTTGCTTCAAGACAAGCTCGCCTGCAAGTTTGATTAAGTTTTCTTCAACTTGCATACCCCTGGAAATCTCAATATTTATACTTTTTTCGGTTTTCTTCAACTTGCATACCCCTGGAAATCTCAATACTTATACTTTTTTCGGTTTTCTTCAACTTGCATACCCCTGGAAATCTCAATACTTATACTTTTTTCGGTTTTCTTCAACTTGCATACCCCTGGAAATCTCAATATTTATACTTTTTTCGGTTTTCTTCAACTTGCATACCCCTGGAAATCTCAATACTTATACTTTTTTCGGTTTTCTCCAACTTGCATACCCCTGACAATCTCAATACTTATACTTTTTTCGGTTTTCACGTACTTGGCTATCGACAATATGTTTTACTTTGACTTATATCAAGCCATGTAGCACTCTAACTTGCTTCAAGACAAGCTCGCCTGCAAGTTTGATTAAGTTTTCTTCAACTTGCATACCCCTGGAAATCTCAATATTTATACTTTTTTCGGTTTTCTTCAACTTGCATACCCCTGGAAATCTCAATACTTATACTTTTTTCGGTTTTCTTCAACTTGCATACCCCTGGAAATCTCAATACTTATACTTTTTTCGGTTTTCTTCAACTTGCATACCCCTGGAAATCTCAATATTTATACTTTTTTCGGTTTTCTTCAACTTGCATACCCCTGGAAATCTCAATACTTATACTTTTTTCGGTTTTCTTCAACTTGCATACCCCTGACAATCTCAATACTTATACTTTTTTCGGTTTTCACGTACTTGGCTATCGACAACATGTTTTACTTTAACTTATATCAAGACATGTAGCACTCTAACTTGCTTCAAGACAAGCTCGCCTGCAAGTTTTATTAAGTTTTCTTCAACTTGCATACCCCTGGAAATCTCAATACTTATACTTTTTTCGGTTTTCTTCAACTTGCATACCCCTGGAAATCTCAATACTTATACTTTTTTCGGTTTTCACGTACTTGGCTATCGACAACATGTTTTACTTTAACTTATATCAAGACATGTAGCACTCTAACTTGCTGCAAGACAAGCTCGCCTGCAAGTTTTATTAAGTTTTCTTCAACTTGCATACCCCTGGAAATCTCAATATTTATACTTTTTTCGGTTTTCTTCAACTTGCATACCCCTGGAAATCTCAATACTTATACTTTTTTCGGTTTTCACGTACTTGGCTATCGACAATATGTTTTACTTTAACTTATATCAAGACATGTAGCACTCTAACTTGCTTCAAGACAAGCTCGCCTGCAAGTTTTATTAAGTTTTCTTCAACTTGCATACCCCTGGAAATCTCAATATTTATACTTTTTTCGGTTTTCTTCAACTTGCATACCCCTGGAAATCTCAATACTTATACTTTTTTCGGTTTTCTTCAACTTGCATACCCCTGGAAATCTCAATTCTTATACTTTTTTCGGTTTTCACGTACTTGGCTATCGACAACATGTTTTAATTTGACTTATATCAAGACATGTAGCACTCTAACTTGCTTCAAGACAAGCTCGCCTGAACGTTTTATTAAGTTGACTTCAACTTGCATACCCCTGGAAATCTCAATACTTATACTTTTTTCGGTTTTCTTCAACTTGCATACCCCTGGAAATCTCAATACTTATACTTTTTTCGGTTTTCTTCAACTTGCATACCCCTGGAAATCTCAATATTTATACTTTTTTCGGTTTTCTTCAACTTGCATACCCCTGGAAATCTCAATACTTATACTTTTTTCGGTTTTCTTCAACTTGCATACCCCTGACAATCTCAATACTTGTACTTTTTTCGGTTTTCACGTACTTGGCTATCGACAATATGTTTTACTTTGACTTATATCAAGACATGTAGCACTCTAACTTGCTTCAAGACAAGCTCGCCTGCAAGTTTTATTAAGTTTTCTTCAACTTGCATACCCCTGGAAATCTCAATACTTATACTTTTTTCGGTTTTCTTCAACTTGCATACCCCTGGAAATCTCAATATTTATACTTTTTTCGGTTTTCTTCAACTTGCATACCCCTGGAAATCTCAATTCTTATACTTTTTTCGGTTTTCTTCAACTTGCATACCCCTGGAAATCTCAATACTTATACTTTTTTCGGTTTTCTTCAACTTGCATACCCCTGGAAATCTCAATATTTATACTTTTTTCGGTTTTCTTCAACTTGCATACCCCTGGAAATCTCAATACTTATACTTTTTTCGGTTTTCTTCAACTTGCATACCCCTGACAATCTCAATACTTATACTTTTTTCGGTTTTCACGTACTTGGCTATCGACAACATGTTTTACTTTAACTTATATCAAGACATGTAGCACTCTAACTTGCTTCAAGACAAGCTCGCCTGCAAGTTTTATTAAGTTTTCTTCAACTTGCATACCCCTGGAAATCTCAATACTTATACTTTTTTCGGTTTTCTTCAACTTGCATACCCCTGGAAATCTCAATACTTATACTTTTTTCGGTTTTCACGTACTTGGCTATCGACAACATGTTTTACTTTAACTTATATCAAGACATGTAGCACTCTAACTTGCTGCAAGACAAGCTCGCCTGCAAGTTTTATTAAGTTTTCTTCAACTTGCATACCCCTGGAAATCTCAATATTTATACTTTTTTCGGTTTTCTTCAACTTGCATACCCCTGGAAATCTCAATACTTATACTTTTTTCGGTTTTCACGTACTTGGCTATCGACAATATGTTTTACTTTAACTTATATCAAGACATGTAGTACTCTAACTTGCTTCAAGACAAGCTCGCCTGCAAGTTTTATTAAGTTTTCTTCAACTTGCATACCCCTGGAAATCTCAATATTTATACTTTTTTCGGTTTTCTTCAACTTGCATACCCCTGGAAATCTCAATACTTATACTTTTTTCGGTTTTCTTCAACTTGCATACCCCTGGAAATCTCAATTCTTATACTTTTTTCGGTTTTCACGTACTTGGCTATCGACAACATGTTTTAATTTGACTTATATCAAGACATGTAGCACTCTAACTTGCTTCAAGACAAGCTCGCCTGAACGTTTTATTAAGTTGACTTCAACTTGCATACCCCTGGAAATCTCAATACTTATACTTTTTTCGGTTTTCTTCAACTTGCATACCCCTGGAAATCTCAATATTTATACTTTTTTCGGTTTTCTTCAACTTGCATACCCCTGGAAATCTCAATACTTATACTTTTTTCGGTTTTCTTCAACTTGCATACCCCTGACAATCTCAATACTTGTACTTTTTTCGGTTTTCACGTACTTGGCTATCGACAATATGTTTTACTTTGACTTATATCAAGACATGTAGCACTCTAACTTGCTTCAAGACAAGCTCGCCTGCAAGTTTTATTAAGTTTTCTTCAACTTGCATACCCCTGGAAATCTCAATACTTATACTTTTTTCGGTTTTCTTCAACTTGCATACCCCTGGAAATCTCAATATTTATACTTTTTTCGGTTTTCTTCAACTTGCATACCCCTGGAAATCTCAATTCTTATACTTTTTTCGGTTTTCTTCAACTTGCATACCCCTAGAAATCTCAATACTTATACTTTTTTCGGTTTTCTTCAACTTGCATACCCCTGGAAATCTCAATATTTATACTTTTTTCGGTTTTCTTCAACTTGCATACCCCTGACAATCTCAATATTATACTTTTTTCGGTTTTCACGTACTTGGCTATCGACAATATGTTTTACTTTGACTTATATCAAGACATGTAGCACTCTAACTTGCTTCAAGACAAGCTCGCCTGCAAGTTTGATTAAGTTTTCTTCAACTTGCATACCCCTGGAAATCTCAATATTTATACTTTTTTCGGTTTTCTTCAACTTGCATACCCCTGGAAATCTCAATACTTATACTTTTTTCGGTTTTCTTCAACTTGCATACCCCTGGAAATCTCAATATTTATACTTTTTTCGGTTTTCTTCAACTTGCATACCCCTGGAAATCTCAATACTTATACTTTTTTCGGTTTTCTTCAACTTGCATACCCCTGACAATCTCAATTCTTATACTTTTTTCGGTTTTCACGTACTTAACTATCGACAACATGTTTTACTTTAACTTATATCAAGACATGTAGCACTCTAACTTGCTTCAAGACAAGCTTGCCTGCAAGTTTTATTAAGTTTTCTTCAACTTGCATACCCCTGGAAATCTCAATACTTATACTTTTTTCGGTTTTCTTCAACTTGCATACCCCTGACAATCTCAATACTTATACTTTTTTCGGTTTTCACGTACTTGGCTATCGACAATATGTTTTACTTTGACTTATATCAAGACATGTAGCACTCTAACTTGCTTCAAGACAAGCTCGCCTGCAAGTTTGATTAAGTTTTCTTCAACTTGCATACCCCTGGAAATCTCAATATTTATACTTTTTTCGGTTTTCTTCAACTTGCATACCCCTGACAATCTCAATACTTATACTTTTTTCGGTTTTCACGTACTTGGCTATCGACAATATGTTTTACTTTGACTTATATCAAGACATGTAGCACTCTAACTTGCTTCAAGACAAGCTCGCCTGCAAGTTTTATTAAGTTTTCTTCAACTTGCATACCCCTGGAAATCTCAATATTTATACTTTTTTCGGTTTTCTTCAACTTGCATACCCCTGGAAATCTCAATTCTTATACTTTTTTCGGTTTTCTTCAACTTGCATACCCCTGGAAATCTCAATACTTATACTTTTTTCGGTTTTCTTCAACTTGCATACCCCTGGAAATCTCAATATTTATACTTTTTTCGGTTTTCTTCAACTTGCATACCCCTGGAAATCTCAATACTTATACTTTTTTCGGTTTTCTCCAACTTGCATACCCCTGACAATCTCAATACTTATACTTTTTTCGGTTTTCACGTACTTGGCTATCGACAATATGTTTTACTTTGACTTATATCAAGCCATGTAGCACTCTAACTTGCTTCAAGACAAGCTCGCCTGCAAGTTTGATTAAGTTTTCTTCAACTTGCATACCCCTGGAAATCTCAATATTTATACTTTTTTCGGTTTTCTTCAACTTGCATACCCCTGGAAATCTCAATACTTATACTTTTTTCGGTTTTCTTCAACTTGCATACCCCTGGAAATCTCAATACTTATACTTTTTTCGGTTTTCTTCAACTTGCATACCCCTGGAAATCTCAATATTTATACTTTTTTCGGTTTTCTTCAACTTGCATACCCCTGGAAATCTCAATACTTATACTTTTTTCGGTTTTCTTCAACTTGCATACCCCTGACAATCTCAATACTTATACTTTTTTCGGTTTTCACGTACTTGGCTATCGACAACATGTTTTACTTTAACTTATATCAAGACATGTAGCACTCTAACTTGCTTCAAGACAAGCTCGCCTGCAAGTTTTATTAAGTTTTCTTCAACTTGCATACCCCTGGAAATCTCAATACTTATACTTTTTTCGGTTTTCTTCAACTTGCATACCCCTGGAAATCTCAATTCTTATACTTTTTTCGGTTTTCACGTACTTGGCTATCGACAACATGTTTTAATTTGACTTATATCAAGACATGTAGCACTCTAACTTGCTTCAAGACAAGCTCGCCTGAACGTTTTATTAAGTTGACTTCAACTTGCATACCCCTGGAAATCTCAATACTTATACTTTTTTCGGTTTTCTTCAACTTGCATACCCCTGGAAATCTCAATACTTATACTTTTTTCGGTTTTCTTCAACTTGCATACCCCTGGAAATCTCAATACTTATACTTTTTTCGGTTTTCTTCAACTTGCATACCCCTGGAAATCTCAATACTTATACTTTTTTCGGTTTTCTTCAACTTGCATACCCCTGGAAATCTCAATACTTATACTTTTTTCGGTTTTCTTCAACTTGCATACCCCTGGAAATCTCAATATTTATACTTTTTTCGGTTTTCTTCAACTTGCATACCCCTGGAAATCTCAATACTTATACTTTTTTCGGTTTTCTTCAACTTGCATACCCCTGACAATCTCAATACTTGTACTTTTTTCGGTTTTCACGTACTTGGCTATCGACAATATGTTTTACTTTGACTTATATCAAGACATGTAGCACTCTAACTTGCTTCAAGACAAGCTCGCCTGCAAGTTTTATTAAGTTTTCTTCAACTTGCATACCCCTGGAAATCTCAATACTTATACTTTTTTCGGTTTTCTTCAACTTGCATACCCCTGGAAATCTCAATATTTATACTTTTTTCGGTTTTCTTCAACTTGCATACCCCTGGAAATCTCAATTCTTATACTTTTTTCGGTTTTCTTCAACTTGCATACCCCTAGAAATCTCAATACTTATACTTTTTTCGGTTTTCTTCAACTTGCATACCCCTGGAAATCTCAATATTTATACTTTTTTCGGTTTTCTTCAACTTGCATACCCCTGACAATCTCAATATTATACTTTTTTCGGTTTTCACGTACTTGGCTATCGACAATATGTTTTACTTTGACTTATATCAAGACATGTAGCACTCTAACTTGCTTCAAGACAAGCTCGCCTGCAAGTTTGATTAAGTTTTCTTCAACTTGCATACCCCTGGAAATCTCAATATTTATACTTTTTTCGGTTTTCTTCAACTTGCATACCCCTGGAAATCTCAATACTTATACTTTTTTCGGTTTTCTTCAACTTGCATACCCCTGGAAATCTCAATATTTATACTTTTTTCGGTTTTCTTCAACTTGCATACCCCTGGAAATCTCAATACTTATACTTTTTTCGGTTTTCTTCAACTTGCATACCCTTGACAATCTCAATTCTTATACTTTTTTCGGTTTTCACGTACTTAACTATCGACAACATGTTTTACTTTAACTTATATCAAGACATGTAGCACTCTAACTTGCTTCAAGACAAGCTTGCCTGCAAGTTTTATTAAGTTTTCTTCAACTTGCATACCCCTGGAAATCTCAATACTTATACTTTTTTCGGTTTTCTTCAACTTGCATACCCCTGACAATCTCAATACTTATACTTTTTTCGGTTTTCACGTACTTGGCTATCGACAATATGTTTTACTTTGACTTATATCAAGACATGTAGCACTCTAACTTGCTTCAAGACAAGCTCGCCTGCAAGTTTGATTAAGTTTTCTTCAACTTGCATACCCCTGGAAATCTCAATATTTATACTTTTTTCGGTTTTCTTCAACTTGCATACCCCTGACAATCTCAATACTTATACTTTTTTCGGTTTTCACGTACTTGGCTATCGACAATATGTTTTACTTTGACTTATATCAAGACATGTAGCACTCTAACTTGCTTCAAGACAAGCTCGCCTGCAAGTTTTATTAAGTTTTCTTCAACTTGCATACCCCTGGAAATCTCAATATTTATACTTTTTTCGGTTTTCTTCAACTTGCATACCCCTGGAAATCTCAATTCTTATACTTTTTTCGGTTTTCTTCAACTTGCATACCCCTGGAAATCTCAATACTTATACTTTTTTCGGTTTTCTTCAACTTGCATACCCCTGGAAATCTCAATATTTATACTTTTTTCGGTTTTCTTCAACTTGCATACCCCTGGAAATCTCAATACTTATACTTTTTTCGGTTTTCTCCAACTTGCATACCCCTGACAATCTCAATACTTATACTTTTTTCGGTTTTCACGTACTTGGCTATCGACAATATGTTTTACTTTGACTTATATCAAGCCATGTAGCACTCTAACTTGCTTCAAGACAAGCTCGCCTGCAAGTTTGATTAAGTTTTCTTCAACTTGCATACCCCTGGAAATCTCAATATTTATACTTTTTTCGGTTTTCTTCAACTTGCATACCCCTGGAAATCTCAATACTTATACTTTTTTCGGTTTTCTTCAACTTGCATACCCCTGGAAATCTCAATACTTATACTTTTTTCGGTTTTCTTCAACTTGCATACCCCTGGAAATCTCAATATTTATACTTTTTTCGGTTTTCTTCAACTTGCATACCCCTGGAAATCTCAATACTTATACTTTTTTCGGTTTTCTTCAACTTGCATACCCCTGACAATCTCAATACTTATACTTTTTTCGGTTTTCACGTACTTGGCTATCGACAACATGTTTTACTTTAACTTATATCAAGACATGTAGCACTCTAACTTGCTTCAAGACAAGCTCGCCTGCAAGTTTTATTAAGTTTTCTTCAACTTGCATACCCCTGGAAATCTCAATACTTATACTTTTTTCGGTTTTCTTCAACTTGCATACCCCTGGAAATCTCAATACTTATACTTTTTTCGGTTTTCACGTACTTGGCTATCGACAACATGTTTTACTTTAACTTATATCAAGACATGTAGCACTCTAACTTGCTGCAAGACAAGCTCGCCTGCAAGTTTTATTAAGTTTTCTTCAACTTGCATACCCCTGGAAATCTCAATATTTATACTTTTTTCGGTTTTCTTCAACTTGCATACCCCTGGAAATCTCAATACTTATACTTTTTTCGGTTTTCACGTACTTGGCTATCGACAACATGTTTTACTTTAACTTATATCAAGACATGTAGCACTCTAACTTGCTTCAAGACAAGCTCGCCTGCAAGTTTTATTAAGTTTTCTTCAACTTGCATACCCCTGGAAATCTCAATATTTATACTTTTTTCGGTTTTCTTCAACTTGCATACCCCTGGAAATCTCAATACTTATACTTTTTTCGGTTTTCTTCAACTTGCATACCCCTGGAAATCTCAATTCTTATACTTTTTTCGGTTTTCACGTACTTGGCTATCGACAACATGTTTTAATTTGACTTATATCAAGACATGTAGCACTCTAACTTGCTTCAAGACAAGCTCGCCTGAACGTTTTATTAAGTTGACTTCAACTTGCATACCCCTGGAAATCTCAATACTTATACTTTTTTCGGTTTTCTTCAACTTGCATACCCCTGGAAATCTCAATACTTATACTTTTTTCGGTTTTCTTCAACTTGCATACCCCTGGAAATCTCAATACTTATACTTTTTTCGGTTTTCTTCAACTTGCATACCCCTGGAAATCTCAATACTTATACTTTTTTCGGTTTTCTTCAACTTGCATACCCCTGGAAATCTCAATACTTATACTTTTTTCGGTTTTCTTCAACTTGCATACCCCTGGAAATCTCAATACTTATACTTTTTTCGGTTTTCACGTACTTGGCTATCGACAACATGTTTTACTTTAACTTATATCAAGACATGTAGCACTCTAACTTGCTGCAAGACAAGCTCGCCTGCAAGTTTTATTAAGTTTTCTTCAACTTGCATACCCCTGGAAATCTCAATATTTATACTTTTTTCGGTTTTCTTCAACTTGCATACCCCTGGAAATCTCAATACTTATACTTTTTTCGGTTTTCACGTACTTGGCTATCGACAACATGTTTTACTTTAACTTATATCAAGACATGTAGCACTCTAACTTGCTTCAAGACAAGCTCGCCTGCAAGTTTTATTAAGTTTTCTTCAACTTGCATACCCCTGGAAATCTCAATATTTATACTTTTTTCGGTTTTCTTCAACTTGCATACCCCTGGTAATCTCAATACTTATACTTTTTTCGGTTTTCACGTACTTGGCTATCGACAACATGTTTTAATTTGACTTATATCAAGACATGTAGCACTCTAACTTGCTTCAAGACAAGCTCGCCTGAACGTTTTATTAAGTTGACTTCAACTTGCATACCCCTGGAAATCTCAATATTTATACTTTTTTCGGTTTGCTTCAACTTGCATCACCCTGGAAATCTCAATACTTATACTTTTTTCGGTTTTCACGTACTTGGCTAACGACACCATGTTTTACATTGACTTATATCAAGACATGTAGCACTCTAACTTGCTTCAAGACAAGCTCGCCTGCAAGTTTGATTAAGTTTTCTTCAACTTGCATACCCCTGGAAATCTCAATATTTATACTTTTTTCGGTTTTCTTCAACTTGCATACCCCTGGAAATCTCAATACTTATACTTTTTTCGGTTTTCTTCAACTTGCATACCCCTGGAAATCTCAATACTTATACTTTTTTCGGTTTTCTTCAACTTGCATACCCCTGGAAATCTCAATATTTATACTTTTTTCGGTTTTCTTCAACTTGCATACCCCTGGAAATCTCAATACTTATACTTTTTTCGGTTTTCTTCAACTTGCATACCCCTGACAATCTCAATACTTATACTTTTTTCGGTTTTCACGTACTTGGCTATCGACAACATGTTTTACTTTAACTTATATCAAGACATGTAGCACTCTAACTTGCTTCAAGACAAGCTCGCCTGCAAGTTTTATTAAGTTTTCTTCAACTTGCATACCCCTGGAAATCTCAATACTTATACTTTTTTCGGTTTTCTTCAACTTGCATACCCCTGGAAATCTCAATACTTATACTTTTTTCGGTTTTCACGTACTTGGCTATCGACAACATGTTTTAATTTGACTTATATCAAGACATGTAGCACTCTAACTTGCTTCAAGACAAGCTCGCCTGCAAGTTTGATTAAGTTTTCTTCAACTTGCATACCCCTGGAAATCTCAATATTTATACTTTTTTCGGTTTTCTTCAACTTGCATACCCCTGGAAATCTCAATACTTATACTTTTTTCGGTTTTCACGTACTTGGCTATCGACAACATGTTTTACTTTAACTTATATCAAGACATGTAGCACTCTAACTTGCTTCAAGACAAGCTCGCCTGCAAGTTTTATTAAGTTTTCTTCAACTTGCATACCCCTGGAAATCTCAATATTTATACTTTTTTCGGTTTTCTTCAACTTGCATACCCCTGACAATCTCAATACTTATACTTTTTTCGGTTTTCACGTACTTGGCTATCGACAACATGTTTTACTTTAACTTATATCAAGACATGTAGCACTCTAACTTGCTTCAAGACAAGCTCGCCTGCAAGTTTTATTAAGTTTTCTTCAACTTGCATACCCCTGGAAATCTCAATACTTATACTTTTTTCGGTTTTCTTCAACTTGCATACCCCTGGAAATCTCAATACTTATACTTTTTTCGGTTTTCACGTACTTGGCTATCGACAACATGTTTTACTTTAACTTATATCAAGACATGTAGCACTCTAACTTGCTGCAAGACAAGCTCGCCTGCAAGTTTTATTAAGTTTTCTTCAACTTGCATACCCCTGGAAATCTCAATATTTATACTTTTTTCGGTTTTCTTCAACTTGCATACCCCTGGAAATCTCAATACTTATACTTTTTTCGGTTTCCACGTACTTGGCTATCGACAATATGTTTTACTTTGACTTATATCAAGACATGTAGCACTCTAACTTGCTTCAAGACAAGCTCGCCTGCAAGTTTTATTAAGTTTTCTTCAACTTGCATACCCCTGGAAATCTCAATATTTATACTTTTTTCGGTTTTCTTCAACTTGCATACCCCTGCAAATCTCAATACTTATACTTTTTTCGGTTTTCACGTACTTGGCTATCGACAACATGTTTTACTTTAACTTATATCAAGACATGTAGCACTCTAACTTGCTTCAAGACAAGCTCGCCTGCAAGTTTTATTAAGTTTTCTTCAACTTGCATACCCCTGGAAATCTCAATATTTATACTTTTTTCGGTTTTCTTCAACTTGCATACCCCTGGAAATCTCAATACTTATACTTTTTTCGGTTTTCACGTACTTGGCTATCGACAACATGTTTTACTTTGACTTATATCAAGACATGTAGCACTCTAACTTGCTTCAAGACAAGCTTGCCTGCAAGTTTATCAAGTTTTCTTCAACTTGCATACCCCTGGAAATCTCAATACTTATACTTTTTTCGGTTTTCTTCAACTTGCATACCCCTGGAAATCTCAATTCTTATACTTTTTTCGGTTTTCACGTACTTGGCTATCGACAACATGTTTTAATTTGACTTATATCAAGACATGTAGCACTCTAACTTGCTTCAAGACAAGCTCGCCTGAACGTTTTATTAAGTTGACTTCAACTTGCATACCCCTGGAAATCTCAATATTTATACTTTTTTCGGTTTGCTTCAACTTGCATCACCCTGGAAATCTCAATACTTATACTTTTTTCGGTTTTCACGTACTTGGCTAACGACAACATGTTTTACATTGACTTATATCAAGACATGTAGCACTCTAACTTGCTTCAAGACAAGCTCGCCTGCAAGTTTTATTAAGTTTTCTTCAACTTGCATACCCCTGGAAATCTCAATACTTATACTTTTTTCGGTTTTCTTCAACTTGCATACCCCTGGAAATCTCAATACTTATACTTTTTACGGTTTTCTTCAACTTGCATACCCCTGCAAATCTCAATACTTATACTTTTTTCGGTTTTCACGTACTTGGCTATCGACAACATGTTTTACTTTAACTTATATCAAGACATGTAGCACTCTAACTTGCTTCAAGACAAGCTCGCCTGCAAGTTTTATTAAGTTTTCTTCAACTTGCATACCCCTGGAAATCTCAATATTTATACTTTTTTCGGTTTTCTTCAACTTGCATACCCCTGGAAATCTCAATTCTTATACTTTTTTCGGTTTTCACGTACTTGGCTATCGACAATATGTTTTACTTTGACTTATATCAAGACATGTAGCACTCTAACTTGCTTCAAGACAAGCTCGCCTGCAAGTTTGATTAAGTTTTCTTCAACTTGCATACCCCTGGAAATCTCAATATTTATACTTTTTTCGGTTTTCTTCAACTTGCATACCCCTGGAAATCTCAATACTTATACTTTTTTCGGTTTTCACGTACTTGGCTATCGACAACATGTTTTAATTTGACTTATATCAAGACATGTAGCACTCTAACTTGCTTCAAGACAAGCTCGCCTGAACGTTTTATTAAGTTGACTTCAACTTGCATACCCCTGGAAATCTCAATATTTATACTTTTTTCGGTTTGCTTCAACTTGCATCACCCTGGAAATCTCAATACTTATACTTTTTTCGGTTTTCACGTACTTGGCTAACGACAACATGTTTTACATTGACTTATATCAAGACATGTAGCACTCTAACTTGCTTCAAGACAAGCTCGCCTGCAAGTTTTATTAAGTTTTCTTCAACTTGCATACCCCTGGAAATCTCAATACTTATACTTTTTTCGGTTTTCTTCAACTTGCATACCCCTGGAAATCTCAATACTTATACTTTTTACGGTTTTCTTCAACTTGCATACCCCTGCAAATCTCAATACTTATACTTTTTTCGGTTTTCACGTACTTGGCTATCGACAACATGTTTTACTTTAACTTATATCAAGACATGTAGCACTCTAACTTGCTTCAAGACAAGCTCGCATGCAAGTTTTATTAAGTTTTCTTCAACTTGCATACCCCTGGAAATCTCAATATTTATACTTTTTTCGGTTTTCTTCAACTTGCATACCCCTGGAAATCTCAATATTTATACTTTTTTCGGTTTTCTTCAACTTGCATACCCCTGCAAATCTCAATACTTATACTTTTTTCGGTTTTCACGTACTTGGCTATCGACAATATGTTTTACTTTGACTTATATCAAGACATGTAGCACTCTAACTTGCTTCAAGACAAGCTCGCCTGCAAGTTTTATTAAGTTTTCTTCAACTTGCATACCCCTGGAAATCTCAATATTTATACTTTTTTCGGTTTGCTTCAACTTGCATACCCCTGGAAATCTCAATACTTATACTTTTTTCGGTTTTCACGTACTTGGCTAACGACAACATGTTTTACTTTAACTTATATCAAGACATGTAGCACTCTAACTTGCTTCAAGACAAGCTCGCCTGCAAGTTTGATTAAGTTTTCTTCAACTTGCATACCCCTGGAAATCTCAATATTTATACTTTTTTCGGTTTTCTTCAACTTGCATACCCCTGACAATCTCAATACTTATACTTTTTTCGGTTTTCTTCAACTTGCATACCCCTGGAAATCTCAATATTTATACTTTTTTCGGTTTTCTTCAACTTGCATACCCCTGGAAATCTCAATATTTATACTTTTTTCGGTTTTCTTCAACTTGCATACCCCTGACAATCTCAATACTTATACTTTTTTCGGTTTTCTTCAACTTGCATACCCCTGGAAATCTCAATTCTTATACTTTTTTCGGTTTTCACGTACTTGGCTATCGACAATATGTTTTACTTTGACTTATATCAAGACATGTAGCACTCTAACTTGCTTCAAGACAAGCTCGCCTGCAAGTTTGATTAAGTTTTCTTCAACTTGCATACGTCTGGAAATCTCAATATTTATACTTTTTTCGGTTTTCTTCAACTTGCATACCCCTGGAAATCTCAATACTTATACTTTTTTCGGTTTTCACGTACTTGGCTATCGACAACATGTTTTAATTTGACTTATATCAAGACATGTAGCACTCTAACTTGCTTCAAGACAAGCTCGCCTGAACGTTTTATTAAGTTGACTTCAACTTGCATACCCCTGGAAATCTCAATATTTATACTTTTTTCGGTTTGCTTCAACTTGCATCACCCTGGAAATCTCAATACTTATACTTTTTTCGGTTTTCACGTACTTGGCTAACGACAACATGTTTTACATTGACTTATATCAAGACATGTAGCACTCTAACTTGCTTCAAGACAAGCTCGCCTGCAAGTTTTATTAAGTTTTCTTCAACTTGCATACCCCTGGAAATCTCAATACTTATACTTTTTTCGGTTTTCTTCAACTTGCATACCCCTGGAAATCTCAATACTTATACTTTTTACGGTTTTCTTCAACTTGCATACCCCTGCAAATCTCAATACTTATACTTTTTTCGGTTTTCACGTACTTGGCTATCGACAACATGTTTTACTTTAACTTATATCAAGACATGTAGCACTCTAACTTGCTTCAAGACAAGCTCGCATGCAAGTTTTATTAAGTTTTCTTCAACTTGCATACCCCTGGAAATCTCAATATTTATACTTTTTTCGGTTTTCTTCAACTTGCATACCCCTGGAAATCTCAATATTTATACTTTTTTCGGTTTTCTTCAACTTGCATACCCCTGCAAATCTCAATACTTATACTTTTTTCGGTTTTCACGTACTTGGCTATCGACAATATGTTTTACTTTGACTTATATCAAGACATGTAGCACTCTAACTTGCTTCAAGACAAGCTCGCCTGCAAGTTTTATTAAGTTTTCTTCAACTTGCATACCCCTGGAAATCTCAATATTTATACTTTTTTCGGTTTGCTTCAACTTGCATACCCCTGGAAATCTCAATACTTATACTTTTTTCGGTTTTCACGTACTTGGCTAACGACAACATGTTTTACTTTAACTTATATCAAGACATGTAGCACTCTAACTTGCTTCAAGACAAGCTCGCCTGCAAGTTTGATTAAGTTTTCTTCAACTTGCATACCCCTGGAAATCTCAATATTTATACTTTTTTCGGTTTTCTTCAACTTGCATACCCCTGACAATCTCAATACTTATACTTTTTTCGGTTTTCTTCAACTTGCATACCCCTGGAAATCTCAATATTTATACTTTTTTCGGTTTTCTTCAACTTGCATACCCCTGGAAATCTCAATACTTATACTTTTTTCGGTTTTCTTCAACTTGCATACCCCTGACAATCTCAATACTTGTACTTTTTTCGGTTTTCACGTACTTGGCTAACGACAACATGTTTTACTTTAACTTATATCAAGACATGTAGCACTCTAACTTGCTTCAAGACAAGCTCGCCTGCAAGTTTGATTAAGTTTTCTTCAACTTGCATACCCCTGGAAATCTCAATATTTATACTTTTTTCGGTTTTCTTCAACTTGCATACCCCTGACAATCTCAATTCTTATACTTTTTTCGGTTTTCTTCAACTTGCATACCCCTGGAAATCTCAATACTTATACTTTTTTCGGTTTTCTTCAACTTGCATACCCCTGGAAATCTCAATATTTATACTTTTTTCGGTTTTCTTCAACTTGCATACCCCTGGAAATCTCAATACTTATACTTTTTTCGGTTTTCTCCAACTTGCATACCCCTGACAATCTCAATACTTATACTTTTTTCGGTTTTCACGTACTTGGCTATCGACAATATGTTTTACTTTGACTTATATCAAGCCATGTAGCACTCTAACTTGCTTCAAGACAAGCTCGCCTGCAAGTTTGATTAAGTTTTCTTCAACTTGCATACCCCTGGAAATCTCAATATTTATACTTTTTTCGGTTTTCTTCAACTTGCATACCCCTGGAAATCTCAATACTTATACTTTTTTCGGTTTTCTTCAACTTGCATACCCCTGGAAATCTCAATACTTATACTTTTTTCGGTTTTCTTCAACTTGCATACCCCTGGAAATCTCAATATTTATACTTTTTTCGGTTTTCTTCAACTTGCATACCCCTGGAAATCTCAATACTTATACTTTTTTCGGTTTTCTTCAACTTGCATACCCCTGACAATCTCAATACTTATACTTTTTTCGGTTTTCACGTACTTGGCTATCGATAACATGTTTTACTTTAACTTATATCAAGACATGTAGCACTCTAACTTGCTTCAAGACAAGCTCGCCTGCAAGTTTTATTAAGTTTTCTTCAACTTGCATACCCCTGGAAATCTCAATACTTATACTTTTTTCGGTTTTCTTCAACTTGCATACCCCTGGAAATCTCAATACTTATACTTTTTTCGGTTTTCACGTACTTCGCTATCGACAACATGTTTTACTTTAACTTATATCAAGACATGTAGCACTCTAACTTGCTGCAAGACAAGCTCGCCTGCAAGTTTTATTAAGTTTTCTTCAACTTGCATACCCCTGGAAATCTCAATATTTATACTTTTTTCGGTTTTCTTCAACTTGCATACCCCTGGAAATCTCAATTCTTATACTTTTTTCGGTTTTCTTCAACTTGCATACCCCTGGAAATCTCAATACTTATACTTTTTTCGGTTTTCACGTACTTGGCTATCGACAATATGTTTTACTTTGACTTATATCAAGACATGTAGCACTCTAACTTGCTTCAAGACAAGCTCGCCTGCAAGTTTTATTAAGTTTTCTTCAACTTGCATACCCCTGGAAATCTCAATATTTATACTTTTTTCGGTTTGCTTCAACTTGCATACCCCTGGAAATCTCAATACTTATACTTTTTTCGGTTTTCACGTACTTGGCTAACGACAACATGTTTTACTTTAACTTATATCAAGACATGTAGCACTCTAACTTGCTTCAAGACAAGCTCGCCTGCAAGTTTGATTAAGTTTTCTTCAACTTGCATACCCCTGGAAATCTCAATATTTATACTTTTTTCGGTTTTCTTCAACTTGCATACCCCTGACAATCTCAATACTTATACTTTTTTCGGTTTTCTTCAACTTGCATACCCCTGGAAATCTCAATATTTATACTTTTTTCGGTTTTCTTCAACTTGCATACCCCTGGAAATCTCAATACTTATACTTTTTTCGGTTTTCTTCAACTTGCATACCCCTGACAATCTCAATACTTGTACTTTTTTCGGTTTTCACGTACTTGGCTATCGACAATATGTTTTACTTTGACTTATATAAGTATTGAGATTTCCAGGGGTATGCAAGTTGAAGAAAACCGAAAACAGTATAAGTATTGAGATTTCCAGGGGTATGCAAGTTGAAGAAAACCGAAAAAAGTATAAATATTGAGATTTCCAGGGGTATGCAAGTTGAAGAAAACTAAATAAACTTGCAGGCGAGCTTGTCTTGAAGCAAGTTAGAGTGCTACATGTCTTGATATAAGTCAAAGTAAAACATATTGTCGATAGCCAAGTACGTGAAAACCGAAAAAAGTATAAGTATTGAGATTGTCAGGGGTATGCAAGTTGAAGAAAACCGAAAAAAGTATAAGTATTGAGATTTCCAGGGGTTATTAAGTTTTCTTCAACTTGCATACCCCTGGAAATCTCAATACTTATACTTTTTTCGGTTTTCTTCAACTTGCATACCCCTGGAAATCTCAATACTTATACTTTTTTCGGTTTTCTTCAACTTGCATACCCCTGACAATCTCAATACTTATACTTTTTTCGGTTTTCACGTACTTGGCTATCGACAATATGTTTTACTTTGACTTATATCAAGACATGTAGCACTCTAACTTGCTTCAAGACAAGCTCGCCTGCAAGTTTGATTAAGTTTTCTTCAACTTGCATACCCCTGGAAATCTCAATATTTATACTTTTTTTCGGTTTTCTTCAACTTGCATACCCCTGACAATCTCAATACTTATACTTTTTTCGGTTTTCACGTACTTGGCTATCGACAATATGTTTTACTTTGACTTATATCAAGACATGTAGCACTCTAACTTGCTTCAAGACAAGCTCGCCTGCAAGTTTTATTAAGTTTTCTTCAACTTGCATACCCCTGGAAATCTCAATATTTATACTTTTTTCGGTTTGCTTCAACTTGCATACCCCTGGAAATCTCAATACTTATACTTTTTTCGGTTTTCACGTACTTGGCTAACGACAACATGTTTTACTTTAACTTATATCAAGACATGTAGCACTCTAACTTGCTTCAAGACAAGCTCGCCTGCAAGTTTGATTAAGTTTTCTTCAACTTGCATACCCCTGGAAATCTCAATATTTATACTTTTTTCGGTTTTCTTCAACTTGCATACCCCTGACAATCTCAATACTTATACTTTTTTCGGTTTTCTTCAACTTGCATACCCCTGGAAATCTCAATATTTATACTTTTTTCGGTTTTCTTCAACTTGCATACCCCTGGAAATCTCAATACTTATACTTTTTTCGGTTTTCTTCAACTTGCATACCCCTGACAATCTCAATACTTGTACTTTTTTCGGTTTTCACGTACTTGGCTATCGACAATATGTTTTACTTTGACTTATATAAGTATTGAGATTTCCAGGGGTATGCAAGTTGAAGAAAACCGAAAAAAGTATAAGTATTGAGATTTCCAGGGGTATGCAAGTTGAAGAAAACCGAAAAAAGTATAAATATTGAGATTTCCAGGGGTATGCAAGTTGAAGAAAACTTAATCAAACTTGCAGGCGAGCTTGTCTTGAAGCAAGTTAGAGTGCTACATGTCTTGATATAAGTCAAAGTAAAACATATTGTCGATAGCCAAGTACGTGAAAACCGAAAAAAGTATAAGTATTGAGATTGTCAGGGGTATGCAAGTTGAAGAAAACCGAAAAAAGTATAAGTATTGAGATTTCCAGGGGTTATTAAGTTTTCTTCAACTTGCATACCCCTGACAATCTCAATACTTATACTTTTTTCGGTTTTCACGTACTTGGCTATCGATAACATGTTTTACTTTAACTTATATCAAGACATGTAGCACTCTAACTTGCTTCAAGACAAGCTCGCCTGCAAGTTTTATTAAGTTTTCTTCAACTTGCATACCCCTGGAAATCTCAATACTTATACTTTTTTCGGTTTTCTTCAACTTGCATACCCCTGGAAATCTCAATTCTTATACTTTTTTCGGTTTTCTTCAACTTGCATACCCCTGGAAATCTCAATACTTATACTTTTTTCGGTTTTCACGTACTTGGCTATCGACAATATGTTTTACTTTGACTTATATCAAGACATGTAGCACTCTAACTTGCTTCAAGACAAGCTCGCCTGCAAGTTTTATTAAGTTTTCTTCAACTTGCATACCCCTGGAAATCTCAATATTTATACTTTTTTCGGTTTGCTTCAACTTGCATACCCCTGGAAATCTCAATACTTATACTTTTTTCGGTTTTCACGTACTTGGCTAACGACAACATGTTTTACTTTAACTTATATCAAGACATGTAGCACTCTAACTTGCTTCAAGACAAGCTCGCCTGCAAGTTTGATTAAGTTTTCTTCAACTTGCATACCCCTGGAAATCTCAATATTTATACTTTTTTCGGTTTTCTTCAACTTGCATACCCCTGACAATCTCAATACTTATACTTTTTTCGGTTTTCTTCAACTTGCATACCCCTGGAAATCTCAATATTTATACTTTTTTCGGTTTTCTTCAACTTGCATACCCCTGGAAATCTCAATACTTATACTTTTTTCGGTTTTCTTCAACTTGCATACCCCTGACAATCTCAATACTTGTACTTTTTTCGGTTTTCACGTACTTGGCTATCGACAATATGTTTTACTTTGACTTATATAAGTATTGAGATTTCCAGGGGTATGCAAGTTGAAGAAAACCGAAAAAAGTATAAGTATTGAGATTTCCAGGGGTATGCAAGTTGAAGAAAACCGAAAAAAGTATAAATATTGAGATTTCCAGGGGTATGCAAGTTGAAGAAAACTTAATCAAACTTGCAGGCGAGCTTGTCTTGAAGCAAGTTAGAGTGCTACATGTCTTGATATAAGTCAAAGTAAAACATATTGTCGATAGCCAAGTACGTGAAAACCGAAAAAAGTATAAGTATTGAGATTGTCAGGGGTATGCAAGTTGAAGAAAACCGAAAAAAGTATAAGTATTGAGATTTCCAGGGGTTATTAAGTTTTCTTCAACTTGCATACCCCTGGAAATCTCAATACTTATACTTTTTTCGGTTTTCTTCAACTTGCATACCCCTGGAAATCTCAATACTTATACTTTTTTCGGTTTTCTTCAACTTGCATACCCCTGACAATCTCAATACTTATACTTTTTTCGGTTTTCACGTACTTGGCTATCGACAATATGTTTTACTTTGACTTATATCAAGACATGTAGCACTCTAACTTGCTTCAAGACAAGCTCGCCTGCAAGTTTGATTAAGTTTTCTTCAACTTGCATACCCCTGGAAATCTCAATATTTATACTTTTTTTCGGTTTTCTTCAACTTGCATACCCCTGACAATCTCAATACTTATACTTTTTTCGGTTTTCACGTACTTGGCTATCGACAATATGTTTTACTTTGACTTATATCAAGACATGTAGCACTCTAACTTGCTTCAAGACAAGCTCGCCTGCAAGTTTTATTAAGTTTTCTTCAACTTGCATACCCCTGGAAATCTCAATATTTATACTTTTTTCGGTTTGCTTCAACTTGCATACCCCTGGAAATCTCAATACTTATACTTTTTTCGGTTTTCACGTACTTGGCTAACGACAACATGTTTTACTTTAACTTATATCAAGACATGTAGCACTCTAACTTGCTTCAAGACAAGCTCGCCTGCAAGTTTGATTAAGTTTTCTTCAACTTGCATACCCCTGGAAATCTCAATATTTATACTTTTTTCGGTTTTCTTCAACTTGCATACCCCTGACAATCTCAATACTTATACTTTTTTCGGTTTTCTTCAACTTGCATACCCCTGGAAATCTCGATATTTATACTTTTTTCGGTTTTCTTCAACTTGCATACCCCTGGAAATCTCAATACTTATACTTTTTTCGGTTTTCTTCAACTTGCATACCCCTGACAATCTCAATACTTGTACTTTTTTCGGTTTTCACGTACTTGGCTATCGACAATATGTTTTACTTTGACTTATATAAGTATTGAGATTTCCAGGGGTATGCAAGTTGAAGAAAACCGAAAAAAGTATAAGTATTGAGATTTCCAGGGGTATGCAAGTTGAAGAAAACCGAAAAAAGTATAAATATTGAGATTTCCAGGGGTATGCAAGTTGAAGAAAACTTAATCAAACTTGCAGGCGAGCTTGTCTTGAAGCAAGTTAGAGTGCTACATGTCTTGATATAAGTCAAAGTAAAACATATTGTCGATAGCCAAGTACGTGAAAACCGAAAAAAGTATAAGTATTGAGATTGTCAGGGGTATGCAAGTTGAAGAAAACCGAAAAAAGTATAAGTATTGAGATTTCCAGGGGTTATTAAGTTTTCTTCAACTTGCATACCCCTGGAAATCTCAATATTTATACTTTTTTCGGTTTTCTTCAACTTGCATACCCCTGACAATCTCAATACTTATACTTTTTTCGGTTTTCTTCAACTTGCATACCCCTGACAATCTCAATACTTATACTTTTTTCGGTTTTCACGTACTTGGCTATCGACAATATGTTTTACTTTGACTTATATCAAGACATGTAGCACTCTAACTTGCTTCAAGACAAGCTCGCCTGCAAGTTTGATTAAGTTTTCTTCAACTTGCATACCCCTGGAAATCTCAATATTTATACTTTTTTCGGTTTTCTTCAACTTGCATACCCCTGACAATCTCAATACTTATACTTTTTTCGGTTTTCACGTACTTGGCTATCGACAATATGTTTTACTTTGACTTATATCAAGACATGTAGCACTCTAACTTGCTTCAAGACAAGCTCGCCTGCAAGTTTTATTAAGTTTTCTTCAACTTGCATACCCCTGGAAATCTCAATATTTATACTTTTTTCGGTTTTCTTCAACTTGCATACCCCTGGAAATCTCAATTCTTATACTTTTTTCGGTTTTCTTCAACTTGCATACCCCTGGAAATCTCAATACTTATACTTTTTTCGGTTTTCTTCAACTTGCATACCCCTGGAAATCTCAATATTTATACTTTTTTCGGTTTTCTTCAACTTGCATACCCCTGGAAATCTCAATACTTATACTTTTTTCGGTTTTCTCCAACTTGCATACCCCTGACAATCTCAATACTTATACTTTTTTCGGTTTTCACGTACTTGGCTATCGACAATATGTTTTACTTTGACTTATATCAAGCCATGTAGCACTCTAACTTGCTTCAAGACAAGCTCGCCTGCAAGTTTGATTAAGTTTTCTTCAACTTGCATACCCCTGGAAATCTCAATATTTATACTTTTTTCGGTTTTCTTCAACTTGCATACCCCTGGAAATCTCAATACTTATACTTTTTTCGGTTTTCTTCAACTTGCATACCCCTGGAAATCTCAATACTTATACTTTTTTCGGTTTTCTTCAACTTGCATACCCCTGGAAATCTCAATATTTATACTTTTTTCGGTTTTCTTCAACTTGCATACCCCTGGAAATCTCAATACTTATACTTTTTTCGGTTTTCTTCAACTTGCATACCCCTGACAATCTCAATACTTATACTTTTTTCGGTTTTCACGTACTTGGCTATCGATAACATGTTTTACTTTAACTTATATCAAGACATGTAGCACTCTAACTTGCTTCAAGACAAGCTCGCCTGCAAGTTTTATTAAGTTTTCTTCAACTTGCATACCCCTGGAAATCTCAATACTTATACTTTTTTCGGTTTTCTTCAACTTGCATACCCCTGGAAATCTCAATACTTATACTTTTTTCGGTTTTCACGTACTTGGCTATCGACAACATGTTTTACTTTAACTTATATCAAGACATGTAGCACTCTAACTTGCTGCAAGACAAGCTCGCCTGCAAGTTTTATTAAGTTTTCTTCAACTTGCATACCCCTGGAAATCTCAATATTTATACTTTTTTCGGTTTTCTTCAACTTGCATACCCCTGGAAATCTCAATTCTTATACTTTTTTCGGTTTTCTTCAACTTGCATACCCCTGGAAATCTCAATACTTATACTTTTTTCGGTTTTCTTCAACTTGCATACCCCTGGAAATCTCAATACTTATACTTTTTTCGGTTTTCTTCAACTTGCATACCCCTGGAAATCTCAATATTTATACTTTCTTCGGTTTTCTTCAACTTGCATACCCCTGGAAATCTCAATACTTATACTTTTTTCGGTTTTCTTCAACTTGCATACCCCTGACAATCTCAATACTTATACTTTTTTCGGTTTTCACGTACTTGGCTATCGATAACATGTTTTACTTTAACTTATATCAAGACATGTAGCACTCTAACTTGCTTCAAGACAAGCTCGCCTGCAAGTTTTATTAAGTTTTCTTCAACTTGCATACCCCTGGAAATCTCAATACTTATACTTTTTTCGGTTTTCTTCAACTTGCATACCCCTGGAAATCTCAATACTTATACTTTTTTCGGTTTTCACGTACTTGGCTATCGACAACATGTTTTACTTTAACTTATATCAAGACATGTAGCACTCTAACTTGCTGCAAGACAAGCTCGCCTGCAAGTTTTATTAAGTTTTCTTCAACTTGCATACCCCTGGAAATCTCAATATTTATACTTTTTTCGGTTTTCTTCAACTTGCATACCCCTGGAAATCTCAATTCTTATACTTTTTTCGGTTTTCTTCAACTTGCATACCCCTGGAAATCTCAATACTTATACTTTTTTCGGTTTTCTTCAACTTGCATACCCCTGGAAATCTCAATACTTATACTTTTTTCGGTTTTCTTCAACTTGCATACCCCTGGAAATCTCAATATTTATACTTTTTTCGGTTTTCTTCAACTTGCATACCCCTGGAAATCTCAATACTTATACTTTTTTCGGTTTTCTTCAACTTGCATACCCCTGACAATCTCAATACTTGTACTTTTTTCGGTTTTCACGTACTTGGCTATCGACAATATGTTTTACTTTGACTTATATCAAGACATGTAGCACTCTAACTTGCTTCAAGACAAGCTCGCCTGCAAGTTTTATTAAGTTTTCTTCAACTTGCATACCCCTGGAAATCTCAATACTTATACTTTTTTCGGTTTTCTTCAACTTGCATACCCCTGGAAATCTCAATATTTATACTTTTTTCGGTTTTCTTCAACTTGCATACCCCTGGAAATCTCAATTCTTATACTTTTTTCGGTTTTCTTCAACTTGCATACCCCTAGAAATCTCAATACTTATACTTTTTTCGGTTTTCTTCAACTTGCATACCCCTGGAAATCTCAATATTTATACTTTTTTCGGTTTTCTTCAACTTGCATACCCCTGACAATCTCAATATTATACTTTTTTCGGTTTTCACGTACTTGGCTATCGACAATATGTTTTACTTTGACTTATATCAAGACATGTAGCACTCTAACTTGCTTCAAGACAAGCTCGCCTGCAAGTTTGATTAAGTTTTCTTCAACTTGCATACCCCTGGAAATCTCAATATTTATACTTTTTTCGGTTTTCTTCAACTTGCATACCCCTGGAAATCTCAATACTTATACTTTTTTCGGTTTTCTTCAACTTGCATACCCCTGGAAATCTCAATATTTATACTTTTTTCGGTTTTCTTCAACTTGCATACCCCTGGAAATCTCAATACTTATACTTTTTTCGGTTTTCTTCAACTTGCATACCCCTGACAATCTCAATTCTTATACTTTTTTCGGTTTTCACGTACTTAACTATCGACAACATGTTTTACTTTAACTTATATCAAGACATGTAGCACTCTAACTTGCTTCAAGACAAGCTTGCCTGCAAGTTTTATTAAGTTTTCTTCAACTTGCATACCCCTGGAAATCTCAATACTTATACTTTTTTCGGTTTTCTTCAACTTGCATACCCCTGACAATCTCAATACTTATACTTTTTTCGGTTTTCACGTACTTGGCTATCGACAATATGTTTTACTTTGACTTATATCAAGACATGTAGCACTCTAACTTGCTTCAAGACAAGCTCGCCTGCAAGTTTGATTAAGTTTTCTTCAACTTGCATACCCCTGGAAATCTCAATATTTATACTTTTTTCGGTTTTCTTCAACTTGCATACCCCTGACAATCTCAATACTTATACTTTTTTCGGTTTTCACGTACTTGGCTATCGACAATATGTTTTACTTTGACTTATATCAAGACATGTAGCACTCTAACTTGCTTCAAGACAAGCTCGCCTGCAAGTTTTATTAAGTTTTCTTCAACTTGCATACCCCTGGAAATCTCAATATTTATACTTTTTTCGGTTTTCTTCAACTTGCATACCCCTGGAAATCTCAATTCTTATACTTTTTTCGGTTTTCTTCAACTTGCATACCCCTGGAAATCTCAATACTTATACTTTTTTCGGTTTTCTTCAACTTGCATACCCCTGACAATCTCAATACTTATACTTTTTTCGGTTTTCACGTACTTGGCTATCGACAATATGTTTTACTTTGACTTATATCAAGACATGTAGCACTCTAACTTGCTTCAAGACAAGCTCGCCTGCAAGTTTGATTAAGTTTTCTTCAACTTGCATACCCCTGGAAATCTCAATATTTATACTTTTTTTCGGTTTTCTTCAACTTGCATACCCCTGACAATCTCAATACTTATACTTTTTTCGGTTTTCACGTACTTGGCTATCGACAATATGTTTTACTTTGACTTATATCAAGACATGTAGCACTCTAACTTGCTTCAAGACAAGCTCGCCTGCAAGTTTTATTAAGTTTTCTTCAACTTGCATACCCCTGGAAATCTCAATACTTATACTTTTTTCGGTTTTCACGTACTTGGCTAACGACAACATGTTTTACTTTAACTTATATCAAGACATGTAGCACTCTAACTTGCTTCAAGACAAGCTCGCCTGCAAGTTTGATTAAGTTTTCTTCAACTTGCATACCCCTGGAAATCTCAATATTTATACTTTTTTCGGTTTTCTTCAACTTGCATACCCCTGACAATCTCAATACTTATACTTTTTTCGGTTTTCTTCAACTTGCATACCCCTGGAAATCTCAATATTTATACTTTTTTCGGTTTTCTTCAACTTGCATACCCCTGGAAATCTCAATACTTATACTTTTTTCGGTTTTCTTCAACTTGCATACCCCTGACAATCTCAATACTTGTACTTTTTTCGGTTTTCACGTACTTGGCTATCGACAATATGTTTTACTTTGACTTATATAAGTATTGAGATTTCCAGGGGTATGCAAGTTGAAGAAAACCGAAAAAAGTATAAGTATTGAGATTTCCAGGGGTATGCAAGTTGAAGAAAACCGAAAAAAGTATAAATATTGAGATTTCCAGGGGTATGCAAGTTGAAGAAAACTTAATCAAACTTGCAGGCGAGCTTGTCTTGAAGCAAGTTAGAGTGCTACATGTCTTGATATAAGTCAAAGTAAAACATATTGTCGATAGCCAAGTACGTGAAAACCGAAAAAAGTATAAGTATTGAGATTGTCAGGGGTATGCAAGTTGAAGAAAACCGAAAAAAGTATAAGTATTGAGATTTCCAGGGGTTATTAAGTTTTCTTCAACTTGCATACCCCTGACAATCTCAATACTTATACTTTTTTCGGTTTTCACGTACTTGGCTATCGACAATATGTTTTACTTTGACTTATATCAAGACATGTAGCACTCTAACTTGCTTCAAGACAAGCTCGCCTGCAAGTTTTATTAAGTTTTCTTCAACTTGCATACCCCTGGAAATCTCAATATTTATACTTTTTTCGGTTTTCTTCAACTTGCATACCCCTGGAAATCTCAATTCTTATACTTTTTTCGGTTTTCTTCAACTTGCATACCCCTGGAAATCTCAATACTTATACTTTTTTCGGTTTTCTTCAACTTGCATACCCCTGGAAATCTCAATATTTATACTTTTTTCGGTTTTCTTCAACTTGCATACCCCTGGAAATCTCAATACTTATACTTTTTTCGGTTTTCTCCAACTTGCATACCCCTGACAATCTCAATACTTATACTTTTTTCGGTTTTCACGTACTTGGCTATCGACAATATGTTTTACTTTGACTTATATCAAGCCATGTAGCACTCTAACTTGCTTCAAGACAAGCTCGCCTGCAAGTTTGATTAAGTTTTCTTCAACTTGCATACCCCTGGAAATCTCAATATTTATACTTTTTTCGGTTTTCTTCAACTTGCATACCCCTGGAAATCTCAATACTTATACTTTTTTCGGTTTTCTTCAACTTGCATACCCCTGGAAATCTCAATACTTATACTTTTTTCGGTTTTCTTCAACTTGCATACCCCTGGAAATCTCAATATTTATACTTTTTTCGGTTTTCTTCAACTTGCATACCCCTGGAAATCTCAATACTTATACTTTTTTCGGTTTTCTTCAACTTGCATACCCCTGACAATCTCAATACTTATACTTTTTTCGGTTTTCACGTACTTGGCTATCGATAACATGTTTTACTTTAACTTATATCAAGACATGTAGCACTCTAACTTGCTTCAAGACAAGCTCGCCTGCAAGTTTTATTAAGTTTTCTTCAACTTGCATACCCCTGGAAATCTCAATACTTATACTTTTTTCGGTTTTCTTCAACTTGCATACCCCTGGAAATCTCAATACTTATACTTTTTTCGGTTTTCACGTACTTGGCTATCGACAACATGTTTTACTTTAACTTATATCAAGACATGTAGCACTCTAACTTGCTGCAAGACAAGCTCGCCTGCAAGTTTTATTAAGTTTTCTTCAACTTGCATACCCCTGGAAATCTCAATATTTATACTTTTTTCGGTTTTCTTCAACTTGCATACCCCTGGAAATCTCAATTCTTATACTTTTTTCGGTTTTCTTCAACTTGCATACCCCTGGAAATCTCAATACTTATACTTTTTTCGGTTTTCT
Source organism: Tetranychus urticae (assembly GCF_039701765.1). Taxonomy (NCBI): domain Eukaryota; kingdom Metazoa; phylum Arthropoda; class Arachnida; order Trombidiformes; family Tetranychidae; genus Tetranychus; species Tetranychus urticae. Next base: position 100,991 of record NW_028315838.1, read on the forward strand.
TCAACTTGCATACCCCTGGAAATCTCAATACTTATACTTTTTTCGGTTTTCTTCAACTTGCATACCCCTGGAAATCTCAATATTTATACTTTTTTCGGTTTTCTTCAACTTGCATACCCCTGGAAATCTCAATACTTATACTTTTTTCGGTTTTCTTCAACTTGCATACCCCTGACAATCTCAATACTTGTACTTTTTTCGGTTTTCACGTACTTGGCTATCGACAATATGTTTTACTTTGACTTATATCAAGACATGTAGCACTCTAACTTGCTTCAAGACAAGCTCGCCTGCAAGTTTTATTAAGTTTTCTTCAACTTGCATACCCCTGGAAATCTCAATACTTATACTTTTTTCGGTTTTCTTCAACTTGCATACCCCTGGAAATCTCAATATTTATACTTTTTTCGGTTTTCTTCAACTTGCATACCCCTGGAAATCTCAATTCTTATACTTTTTTCGGTTTTCTTCAACTTGCATACCCCTAGAAATCTCAATACTTATACTTTTTTCGGTTTTCTTCAACTTGCATACCCCTGGAAATCTCAATATTTATACTTTTTTCGGTTTTCTTCAACTTGCATACCCCTGACAATCTCAATATTATACTTTTTTCGGTTTTCACGTACTTGGCTATCGACAATATGTTTTACTTTGACTTATATCAAGACATGTAGCACTCTAACTTGCTTCAAGACAAGCTCGCCTGCAAGTTTGATTAAGTTTTCTTCAACTTGCATACCCCTGGAAATCTCAATATTTATACTTTTTTCGGTTTTCTTCAACTTGCATACCCCTGGAAATCTCAATACTTATACTTTTTTCGGTTTTCTTCAACTTGCATACCCCTGGAAATCTCAATATTTATACTTTTTTCGGTTTTCTTCAACTTGCATACCCCTGGAAATCTCAATACTTATACTTTTTTCGGTTTTCTTCAACTTGCATACCCCTGACAATCTCAATTCTTATACTTTTTTCGGTTTTCACGTACTTAACTATCGACAACATGTTTTACTTTAACTTATATCAAGACATGTAGCACTCTAACTTGCTTCAAGACAAGCTTGCCTGCAAGTTTTATTAAGTTTTCTTCAACTTGCATACCCCTGGAAATCTCAATACTTATACTTTTTTCGGTTTTCTTCAACTTGCATACCCCTGACAATCTCAATACTTATACTTTTTTCGGTTTTCACGTACTTGGCTATCGACAATATGTTTTACTTTGACTTATATCAAGACATGTAGCACTCTAACTTGCTTCAAGACAAGCTCGCCTGCAAGTTTGATTAAGTTTTCTTCAACTTGCATACCCCTGGAAATCTCAATATTTATACTTTTTTCGGTTTTCTTCAACTTGCATACCCCTGACAATCTCAATACTTATACTTTTTTCGGTTTTCACGTACTTGGCTATCGACAATATGTTTTACTTTGACTTATATCAAGACATGTAGCACTCTAACTTGCTTCAAGACAAGCTCGCCTGCAAGTTTTATTAAGTTTTCTTCAACTTGCATACCCCTGGAAATCTCAATATTTATACTTTTTTCGGTTTTCTTCAACTTGCATACCCCTGGAAATCTCAATTCTTATACTTTTTTCGGTTTTCTTCAACTTGCATACCCCTGGAAATCTCAATACTTATACTTTTTTCGGTTTTCTTCAACTTGCATACCCCTGGAAATCTCAATATTTATACTTTTTTCGGTTTTCTTCAACTTGCATACCCCTGGAAATCTCAATACTTATACTTTTTTCGGTTTTCTCCAACTTGCATACCCCTGACAATCTCAATACTTATACTTTTTTCGGTTTTCACGTACTTGGCTATCGACAATATGTTTTACTTTGACTTATATCAAGCCATGTAGCACTCTAACTTGCTTCAAGACAAGCTCGCCTGCAAGTTTGATTAAGTTTTCTTCAACTTGCATACCCCTGGAAATCTCAATATTTATACTTTTTTCGGTTTTCTTCAACTTGCATACCCCTGGAAATCTCAATACTTATACTTTTTTCGGTTTTCTTCAACTTGCATACCCCTGGAAATCTCAATATTTATACTTTTTTCGGTTTTCTTCAACTTGCATACCCCTGGAAATCTCAATACTTATACTTTTTTCGGTTTTCTTCAACTTGCATACCCCTGACAATCTCAATACTTATACTTTTTTCGGTTTTCACGTACTTGGCTATCGACAACATGTTTTACTTTAACTTATATCAAGACATGTAGCACTCTAACTTGCTTCAAGACAAGCTCGCCTGCAAGTTTTATTAAGTTTTCTTCAACTTGCATACCCCTGGAAATCTCAATACTTATACTTTTTTCGGTTTTCTTCAACTTGCATACCCCTGGAAATCTCAATACTTATACTTTTTTCGGTTTTCACGTACTTGGCTATCGACAACATGTTTTACTTTAACTTATATCAAGACATGTAGCACTCTAACTTGCTGCAAGACAAGCTCGCCTGCAAGTTTTATTAAGTTTTCTTCAACTTGCATACCCCTGGAAATCTCAATATTTATACTTTTTTCGGTTTTCTTCAACTTGCATACCCCTGGAAATCTCAATACTTATACTTTTTTCGGTTTTCACGTACTTGGCTATCGACAACATGTTTTACTTTAACTTATATCAAGACATGTAGCACTCTAACTTGCTTCAAGACAAGCTCGCCTGCAAGTTTTATTAAGTTTTCTTCAACTTGCATACCCCTGGAAATCTCAATATTTATACTTTTTTCGGTTTTCACGTACTTGGCTATCGACAACATGTTTTAATTTGACTTATATCAAGACATGTAGCACTCTAACTTGCTTCAAGACAAGCTCGCCTGAACGTTTTATTAAGTTGACTTCAACTTGCATACCCCTGGAAATCTCAATATTTATACTTTTTTCGGTTTGCTTCAACTTGCATCACCCTGGAAATCTCAATACTTATACTTTTTTCGGTTTTCACGTACTTGGCTAACGACACCATGTTTTACATTGACTTATATCAAGACATGTAGCACTCTAACTTGCTTCAAGACAAGCTCGCCTGCAAGTTTGATTAAGTTTTCTTCAACTTGCATACCCCTGGAAATCTCAATATTTATACTTTTTTCGGTTTTCTTCAACTTGCATACCCCTGGAAATCTCAATACTTATACTTTTTTCGGTTTTCTTCAACTTGCATACCCCTGGAAATCTCAATACTTATACTTTTTTCGGTTTTCTTCAACTTGCATACCCCTGGAAATCTCAATATTTATACTTTTTTCGGTTTTCTTCAACTTGCATACCCCTGACAATCTCAATACTTATACTTTTTTCGGTTTTCACGTACTTGGCTATCGACAACATGTTTTACTTTAACTTATATCAAGACATGTAGCACTCTAACTTGCTTCAAGACAAGCTCGCCTGCAAGTTTTATTAAGTTTTCTTCAACTTGCATACCCCTGGAAATCTCAATACTTATACTTTTTTCGGTTTTCACGTACTTGGCTATCGACAACATGTTTCAATTTGACTTATATCAAGACATGTAGCACTCTAACTTGCTTCAAGACAAGCTCGCCTGCAAGTTTGATTAAGTTTTCTTCAACTTGCATACCCCTGGAAATCTCAATATTTATACTTTTTTCGGTTTTCTTCAACTTGCATACCCCTGGAAATCTCAATACTTATACTTTTTTCGGTTTTCACGTACTTGGCTATCGACAACATGTTTTACTTTAACTTATATCAAGACATGTAGCACTCTAACTTGCTTCAAGACAAGCTCGCCTGCAAGTTTGATTAAGTTTTCTTCAACTTGCATACCCCTGGAAATCTCAATATTTATACTTTTTTCGGTTTTCTTCAACTTGCATACCCCTGGAAATCTCAATACTTATACTTTTTTCGGTTTTCACGTACTTGGCTATCGACAACATGTTTTACTTTAACTTATATCAAGACATGTAGCACTCTAACTTGCTTCAAGACAAGCTCGCCTGCAAGTTTTATTAAGTTTTCTTCAACTTGCATACCCCTGGAAATCTCAATATTTATACTTTTTTCGGTTTTCTTCAACTTGCATACCCCTGGAAATCTCAATACTTATACTTTTTTCGGTTTTCACGTACTTGGCTATCGACAACATGTTTTACTTTGACTTATATCAAGACATGTAGCACTCTAACTTGCTTCAAGACAAGCTCGCCTGCAAGTTTGATTAAGTTTTCTTCAACTTGCATACCCCTGGAAATCTCAATATTTATACTTTTTTCGGTTTTCTTCAACTTGCATACCCCTGACAATCTCAATACTTATACTTTTTTCGGTTTTCACGTACTTGGCTATCGACAATATGTTTTACATTGACTTATATCAAGACATGTAGCACTCTAACTTGCTTCAAGACAAGCTCGCCTGCAAGTTTTATTAAGTTTTCTTCAACTTGCATACCCCTGGAAATCTCAATACTTATACTTTTTTCGGTTTTCTTCAACTTGCATACCCCTGGAAATCTCAATACTTATACTTTTTACGGTTTTCTTCAACTTGCATACCCCTGCAAATCTCAATACTTATACTTTTTTCGGTTTTCACGTACTTGGCTATCGACAACATGTTTTACTTTAACTTATATCAAGACATGTAGCACTCTAACTTGCTTCAAGACAAGCTCGCCTGCAAGTTTTATTAAGTTTTCTTCAACTTGCATACCCCTGGAAATCTCAATATTTATACTTTTTTCGGTTTTCTTCAACTTGCATACCCCTGGAAATCTCAATTCTTATACTTTTTTCGGTTTTCACGTACTTGGCTATCGACAATATGTTTTACTTTGACTTATATCAAGACATGTAGCACTCTAACTTGCTTCAAGACAAGCTCGCCTGCAAGTTTGATTAAGTTTTCTTCAACTTGCATACCCCTGGAAATCTCAATATTTATACTTTTTTCGGTTTTCTTCAACTTGCATACCCCTGGAAATCTCAATACTTATACTTTTTTCGGTTTTCACGTACTTGGCTATCGACAACATGTTTTAATTTGACTTATATCAAGACATGTAGCACTCTAACTTGCTTCAAGACAAGCTCGCCTGAACGTTTTATTAAGTTGACTTCAACTTGCATACCCCTGGAAATCTCAATATTTATACTTTTTTCGGTTTGCTTCAACTTGCATCACCCTGGAAATCTCAATACTTATACTTTTTTCGGTTTTCACGTACTTGGCTAACGACAACATGTTTTACATTGACTTATATCAAGACATGTAGCACTCTAACTTGCTTCAAGACAAGCTCGCCTGCAAGTTTTATTAAGTTTTCTTCAACTTGCATACCCCTGGAAATCTCAATACTTATACTTTTTTCGGTTTTCTTCAACTTGCATACCCCTGGAAATCTCAATACTTATACTTTTTACGGTTTTCTTCAACTTGCATACCCCTGCAAATCTCAATACTTATACTTTTTTCGGTTTTCACGTACTTGGCTATCGACAACATGTTTTACTTTAACTTATATCAAGACATGTAGCACTCTAACTTGCTTCAAGACAAGCTCGCCTGCAAGTTTTATTAAGTTTTCTTCAACTTGCATACCCCTGGAAATCTCAATATTTATACTTTTTTCGGTTTTCTTCAACTTGCATACCCCTGGAAATCTCAATATTTATACTTTTTTCGGTTTTCTTCAACTTGCATACCCCTGCAAATCTCAATACTTATACTTTTTTCGGTTTTCACGTACTTGGCTATCGACAATATGTTTTACTTTGACTTATATCAAGACATGTAGCACTCTAACTTGCTTCAAGACAAGCTCGCCTGCAAGTTTTATTAAGTTTTCTTCAACTTGCATACCCCTGGAAATCTCAATATTTATACTTTTTTCGGTTTGCTTCAACTTGCATACCCCTGGAAATCTCAATACTTATACTTTTTTCGGTTTTCACGTACTTGGCTAACGACAACATGTTTTACTTTAACTTATATCAAGACATGTAGCACTCTAACTTGCTTCAAGACAAGCTCGCCTGCAAGTTTGATTAAGTTTTCTTCAACTTGCATACCCCTGGAAATCTCAATATTTATACTTTTTTCGGTTTTCTTCAACTTGCATACCCCTGACAATCTCAATACTTATACTTTTTTCGGTTTTCTTCAACTTGCATACCCCTGGAAATCTCAATATTTATACTTTTTTCGGTTTTCTTCAACTTGCATACCCCTGGAAATCTCAATACTTATACTTTTTTCGGTTTTCACGTACTTGGCTATCGACAACATGTTTTAATTTGACTTATATCAAGACATGTAGCACTCTAACTTGCTTCAAGACAAGCTCGCCTGAACGTTTTATTAAGTTGACTTCAACTTGCATACCCCTGGAAATCTCAATATTTATACTTTTTTCGGTTTGCTTCAACTTGCATCACCCTGGAAATCTCAATACTTATACTTTTTTCGGTTTTCACGTACTTGGCTAACGACAACATGTTTTACATTGACTTATATCAAGACATGTAGCACTCTAACTTGCTTCAAGACAAGCTCGCCTGCAAGTTTTATTAAGTTTTCTTCAACTTGCATACCCCTGGAAATCTCAATACTTATACTTTTTTCGGTTTTCTTCAACTTGCATACCCCTGGAAATCTCAATACTTATACTTTTTACGGTTTTCTTCAACTTGCATACCCCTGCAAATCTCAATACTTATACTTTTTTCGGTTTTCACGTACTTGGCTATCGACAACATGTTTTACTTTAACTTATATCAAGACATGTAGCACTCTAACTTGCTTCAAGACAAGCTCGCCTGCAAGTTTTATTAAGTTTTCTTCAACTTGCATACCCCTGGAAATCTCAATATTTATACTTTTTTCGGTTTTCTTCAACTTGCATACCCCTGGAAATCTCAATATTTATACTTTTTTCGGTTTTCTTCAACTTGCATACCCCTGCAAATCTCAATACTTATACTTTTTTCGGTTTTCACGTACTTGGCTATCGACAATATGTTTTACTTTGACTTATATCAAGACATGTAGCACTCTAACTTGCTTCAAGACAAGCTCGCCTGCAAGTTTTATTAAGTTTTCTTCAACTTGCATACCCCTGGAAATCTCAATATTTATACTTTTTTCGGTTTGCTTCAACTTGCATACCCCTGGAAATCTCAATACTTATACTTTTTTCGGTTTTCACGTACTTGGCTAACGACAACATGTTTTACTTTAACTTATATCAAGACATGTAGCACTCTAACTTGCTTCAAGACAAGCTCGCCTGCAAGTTTGATTAAGTTTTCTTCAACTTGCATACCCCTGGAAATCTCAATATTTATACTTTTTTCGGTTTTCTTCAACTTGCATACCCCTGACAATCTCAATACTTATACTTTTTTCGGTTTTCTTCAACTTGCATACCCCTGGAAATCTCAATATTTATACTTTTTTCGGTTTTCTTCAACTTGCATACCCCTGGAAATCTCAATACTTATACTTTTTTCGGTTTTCTTCAACTTGCATACCCCTGACAATCTCAATACTTGTACTTTTTTCGGTTTTCACGTACTTGGCTATCGACAATATGTTTTACTTTGACTTATATAAGTATTGAGATTTCCAGGGGTATGCAAGTTGAAGAAAACCGAAAAAAGTATAAGTATTGAGATTTCCAGGGGTATGCAAGTTGAAGAAAACCGAAAAAAGTATAAATATTGAGATTTCCAGGGGTATGCAAGTTGAAGAAAACTTAATCAAACTTGCAGGCGAGCTTGTCTTGAAGCAAGTTAGAGTGCTACATGTCTTGATATAAGTCAAAGTAAAACATATTGTCGATAGCCAAGTACGTGAAAACCGAAAAAAGTATAAGTATTGAGATTGTCAGGGGTATGCAAGTTGAAGAAAACCGAAAAAAGTATAAGTATTGAGATTTCCAGGGGTTATTAAGTTTTCTTCAACTTGCATACCCCTGGAAATCTCAATACTTATACTTTTTTCGGTTTTCTTCAACTTGCATACCCCTGGAAATCTCAATACTTATACTTTTTTCGGTTTTCTTCAACTTGCATACCCCTGACAATCTCAATACTTATACTTTTTTCGGTTTTCACGTACTTGGCTATCGACAATATGTTTTACTTTGACTTATATCAAGACATGTAGCACTCTAACTTGCTTCAAGACAAGCTCGCCTGCAAGTTTGATTAAGTTTTCTTCAACTTGCATACCCCTGGAAATCTCAATATTTATACTTTTTTCGGTTTTCTTCAACTTGCATACCCCTGACAATCTCAATACTTATACTTTTTTCGGTTTTCACGTACTTGGCTATCGACAATATGTTTTACTTTGACTTATATCAAGACATGTAGCACTCTAACTTGCTTCAAGACAAGCTCGCCTGCAAGTTTTATTAAGTTTTCTTCAACTTGCATACCCCTGGAAATCTCAATATTTATACTTTTTTCGGTTTTCTTCAACTTGCATACCCCTGGAAATCTCAATTCTTATACTTTTTTCGGTTTTCTTCAACTTGCATACCCCTGGAAATCTCAATACTTATACTTTTTTCGGTTTTCTTCAACTTGCATACCCCTGGAAATCTCAATATTTATACTTTTTTCGGTTTTCTTCAACTTGCATACCCCTGGAAATCTCAATACTTATACTTTTTTCGGTTTTCTCCAACTTGCATACCCCTGACAATCTCAATACTTATACTTTTTTCGGTTTTCACGTACTTGGCTATCGACAATATGTTTTACTTTGACTTATATCAAGCCATGTAGCACTCTAACTTGCTTCAAGACAAGCTCGCCTGCAAGTTTGATTAAGTTTTCTTCAACTTGCATACCCCTGGAAATCTCAATATTTATACTTTTTTCGGTTTTCTTCAACTTGCATACCCCTGGAAATCTCAATACTTATACTTTTTTCGGTTTTCTTCAACTTGCATACCCCTGGAAATCTCAATACTTATACTTTTTTCGGTTTTCTTCAACTTGCATACCCCTGGAAATCTCAATATTTATACTTTTTTCGGTTTTCTTCAACTTGCATACCCCTGGAAATCTCAATACTTATACTTTTTTCGGTTTTCTTCAACTTGCATACCCCTGACAATCTCAATACTTATACTTTTTTCGGTTTTCACGTACTTGGCTATCGATAACATGTTTTACTTTAACTTATATCAAGACATGTAGCACTCTAACTTGCTTCAAGACAAGCTCGCCTGCAAGTTTTATTAAGTTTTCTTCAACTTGCATACCCCTGGAAATCTCAATACTTATACTTTTTTCGGTTTTCTTCAACTTGCATACCCCTGGAAATCTCAATACTTATACTTTTTTCGGTTTTCACGTACTTGGCTATCGACAACATGTTTTACTTTAACTTATATCAAGACATGTAGCACTCTAACTTGCTGCAAGACAAGCTCGCCTGCAAGTTTTATTAAGTTTTCTTCAACTTGCATACCCCTGGAAATCTCAATATTTATACTTTTTTCGGTTTTCTTCAACTTGCATACCCCTGGAAATCTCAATTCTTATACTTTTTTCGGTTTTCTTCAACTTGCATACCCCTGGAAATCTCAATACTTATACTTTTTTCGGTTTTCTTCAACTTGCATACCCCTGGAAATCTCAATTCTTATACTTTTTTCGGTTTTCACGTACTTGGCTATCGACAACATGTTTTAATTTGACTTATATCAAGACATGTAGCACTCTAACTTGCTTCAAGACAAGCTCGCCTGAACGTTTTATTAAGTTGACTTCAACTTGCATACCCCTGGAAATCTCAATACTTATACTTTTTTCGGTTTTCTTCAACTTGCATACCCCTGGAAATCTCAATACTTATACTTTTTTCGGTTTTCTTCAACTTGCATACCCCTGGAAATCTCAATACTTATACTTTTTTCGGTTTTCTTCAACTTGCATACCCCTGACAATCTCAATACTTATACTTTTTTCGGTTTTCACGTACTTGGCTATCGACAATATGTTTTACTTTGACTTATATCAAGACATGTAGCACTCTAACTTGCTTCAAGACAAGCTCGCCTGCAAGTTTGATTAAGTTTTCTTCAACTTGCATACCCCTGGAAATCTCAATATTTATACTTTTTTCGGTTTTCTTCAACTTGCATACCCCTGACAATCTCAATACTTATACTTTTTTCGGTTTTCACGTACTTGGCTATCGACAATATGTTTTACTTTGACTTATATCAAGACATGTAGCACTCTAACTTGCTTCAAGACAAGCTCGCCTGCAAGTTTTATTAAGTTTTCTTCAACTTGCATACCCCTGGAAATCTCAATATTTATACTTTTTTCGGTTTTCTTCAACTTGCATACCCCTGGAAATCTCAATTCTTATACTTTTTTCGGTTTTCTTCAACTTGCATACCCCTGGAAATCTCAATACTTATACTTTTTTCGGTTTTCTTCAACTTGCATACCCCTGGAAATCTCAATATTTATACTTTTTTCGGTTTTCTTCAACTTGCATACCCCTGGAAATCTCAATACTTATACTTTTTTCGGTTTTCTCCAACTTGCATACCCCTGACAATCTCAATACTTATACTTTTTTCGGTTTTCACGTACTTGGCTATCGACAATATGTTTTACTTTGACTTATATCAAGCCATGTAGCACTCTAACTTGCTTCAAGACAAGCTCGCCTGCAAGTTTGATTAAGTTTTCTTCAACTTGCATACCCCTGGAAATCTCAATATTTATACTTTTTTCGGTTTTCTTCAACTTGCATACCCCTGGAAATCTCAATACTTATACTTTTTTCGGTTTTCTTCAACTTGCATACCCCTGGAAATCTCAATACTTATACTTTTTTCGGTTTTCTTCAACTTGCATACCCCTGGAAATCTCAATATTTATACTTTTTTCGGTTTTCTTCAACTTGCATACCCCTGGAAATCTCAATACTTATACTTTTTTCGGTTTTCTTCAGTTTGCATACCCCTGACAATCTCAATACTTGTACTTTTTTCGGTTTTCACGTACTTGGCTATCGACAATATGTTTTACTTTGACTTATATCAAGACATGTAGCACTCTAACTTGCTTCAAGACAAGCTCGCCTGCAAGTTTTATTAAGTTTTCTTCAACTTGCATACCCCTGGAAATCTCAATACTTATACTTTTTTCGGTTTTCTTCAACTTGCATACCCCTGGAAATCTCAATATTTATACTTTTTTCGGTTTTCTTCAACTTGCATACCCCTGGAAATCTCAATATTTATACTTTTTTCGGTTTTCTTCAACTTGCATACCCCTGGAAATCTCAATACTTATACTTTTTTCGGTTTTCTTCAACTTGCATACCCCTGACAATCTCAATATTATACTTTTTTCGGTTTTCACGTACTTGGCTATCGACAATATGTTTTACTTTAACTTATATCAAGACATGTAGCACTCTAACTTGCTTCAAGACAAGCTTGCCTGCAAGTTTGATTAAGTTTTCTTCAACTTGCATACCCCTGGAAATCTCAATATTTATACTTTTTTCGGTTTTCTTCAACTTGCATACCCCTGGAAATCTCAATACTTATACTTTTTTCGGTTTTCTTCAACTTGCATACCCCTGGAAATCTCAATATTTATACTTTTTTCGGTTTTCTTCAACTTGCATACCCCTGGAAATCTCAATACTTATACTTTTTTCGGTTTTCTTCAACTTGCATACCCCTGACAATCTCAATTCTTATACTTTTTTCGGTTTTCACGTACTTGGCTATCGACAACATGTTTTACTTTAACTTATATCAAGACATGTAGCACTCTAACTTGCTTCAAGACAAGCTTGCCTGCAAGTTTTATTAAGTTTTCTTCAACTTGCATACCCCTGGAAATCTCAATACTTATACTTTTTTCGGTTTTCTTCAACTTGCATACCCCTGACAATCTCAATACTTGTACTTTTTTCGGTTTTCACGTACTTGGCTATCGACAATATGTTTTACTTTGACTTATATCAAGACATGTAGCACTCTAACTTGCTTCAAGACAAGCTCGCCTGCAAGTTTTATTAAGTTTTCTTCAACTTGCATACCCCTGGAAATCTCAATACTTATACTTTTTTCGGTTTTCTTCAACTTGCATACCCCTGGAAATCTCAATATTTATACTTTTTTCGGTTTTCTTCAACTTGCATACCCCTGGAAATCTCAATTCTTATACTTTTTTCGGTTTTCTTCAACTTGCATACCCCTAGAAATCTCAATACTTATACTTTTTTCGGATTTCTTCAACTTGCATACCCCTGGAAATCTCAATATTTATACTTTTTTCGGTTTTCTTCAACTTGCATACCCCTGGAAATCTCAATATTTATACTTTTTTCGGTTTTCTTCAACTTGCATACCCCTGGAAATCTCAATACTTATACTTTTTTCGGTTTTCTTCAACTTGCATACCCCTGACAATCTCAATACTTATACTTTTTTCGGTTTTCACGTACTTGGCTATCGACAACATGTTTTACTTTAACTTATATCAAGACATGTAGCACTCTAACTTGCTTCAAGACAAGCTCGCCTGCAAGTTTTATTAAGTTTTCTTCAACTTGCATACCCCTGGAAATCTCAATACTTATACTTTTTTCGGTTTTCTTCAACTTGCATACCCCTGGAAATCTCAATACTTATACTTTTTTCGGTTTTCACGTACTTGGCTATCGACAACATGTTTTACTTTAACTTATATCAAGACATGTAGCACTCTAACTTGCTGCAAGACAAGCTCGCCTGCAAGTTTTATTAAGTTTTCTTCAACTTGCATACCCCTGGAAATCTCAATATTTATACTTTTTTCGGTTTTCTTCAACTTGCATACCCCTGGAAATCTCAATACTTATACTTTTTTCGGTTTTCTTCAACTTGCATACCCCTGGAAATCTCAATTCTTATACTTTTTTCGGTTTTCACGTACTTGGCTATCGACAACATGTTTTAATTTGACTTATATCAAGACATGTAGCACTCTAACTTGCTTCAAGACAAGCTCGCCTGAACGTTTTATTAAGTTGACTTCAACTTGCATACCCCTGGAAATCTCAATACTTATACTTTTTTCGGTTTTCTTCAACTTGCATACCCCTGGAAATCTCAATACTTATACTTTTTTCGGTTTTCTTCAACTTGCATACCCCTGGAAATCTCAATACTTATACTTTTTTCGGTTTTCTTCAACTTGCATACCCCTGACAATCTCAATACTTGTACTTTTTTCGGTTTTCACGTACTTGGCTATCGACAATATGTTTTACTTTGACTTATATCAAGACATGTAGCACTCTAACTTGCTTCAAGACAAGCTCGCCTGCAAGTTTTATTAAGTTTTCTTCAACTTGCATACCCCTGGAAATCTCAATACTTATACTTTTTTCGGTTTTCTTCAACTTGCATACCCCTGGAAATCTCAATATTTATACTTTTTTCGGTTTTCTTCAACTTGCATACCCCTGGAAATCTCAATTCTTATACTTTTTTCGGTTTTCTTCAACTTGCATACCCCTAGAAATCTCAATACTTATACTTTTTTCGGATTTCTTCAACTTGCATACCCCTGGAAATCTCAATATTTATACTTTTTTCGGTTTTCTTCAACTTGCATACCCCTGGAAATCTCAATATTTATACTTTTTTCGGTTTTCTTCAACTTGCATACCCCTGGAAATCTCAATACTTATACTTTTTTCGGTTTTCACGTACTTGGCTATCGACAACATGTTTTACTTTAACTTATATCAAGACATGTAGCACTCTAACTTGCTTCAAGACAAGCTCGCCTGCAAGTTTTATTAAGTTTTCTTCAACTTGCATACCCCTGGAAATCTCAATACTTATACTTTTTTCGGTTTTCTTCAACTTGCATACCCCTGGAAATCTCAATACTTATACTTTTTTCGGTTTTCACGTACTTGGCTATCGACAACATGTTTTACTTTAACTTATATCAAGACATGTAGCACTCTAACTTGCTGCAAGACAAGCTCGCCTGCAAGTTTTATTAAGTTTTCTTCAACTTGCATACCCCTGGAAATCTCAATATTTATACTTTTTTCGGTTTTCTTCAACTTGCATACCCCTGGAAATCTCAATACTTATACTTTTTTCGGTTTTCTTCAACTTGCATACCCCTGGAAATCTCAATTCTTATACTTTTTTCGGTTTTCACGTACTTGGCTATCGACAACATGTTTTAATTTGACTTATATCAAGACATGTAGCACTCTAACTTGCTTCAAGACAAGCTCGCCTGAACGTTTTATTAAGTTGACTTCAACTTGCATACCCCTGGAAATCTCAATACTTATACTTTTTTCGGTTTTCTTCAACTTGCATACCCCTGGAAATCTCAATACTTATACTTTTTTCGGTTTTCTTCAACTTGCATACCCCTGGAAATCTCAATATTTATACTTTTTTCGGTTTTCTTCAACTTGCATACCCCTGGAAATCTCAATACTTATACTTTTTTCGGTTTTCTTCAACTTGCATACCCCTGACAATCTCAATACTTGTACTTTTTTCGGTTTTCACGTACTTGGCTATCGACAATATGTTTTACTTTGACTTATATCAAGACATGTAGCACTCTAACTTGCTTCAAGACAAGCTCGCCTGCAAGTTTTATTAAGTTTTCTTCAACTTGCATACCCCTGGAAATCTCAATACTTATACTTTTTTCGGTTTTCTTCAACTTGCATACCCCTGGAAATCTCAATATTTATACTTTTTTCGGTTTTCTTCAACTTGCATACCCCTGGAAATCTCAATTCTTATACTTTTTTCGGTTTTCTTCAACTTGCATACCCCTAGAAATCTCAATACTTATACTTTTTTCGGTTTTCTTCAACTTGCATACCCCTGGAAATCTCAATATTTATACTTTTTTCGGTTTTCTTCAACTTGCATACCCCTGACAATCTCAATATTATACTTTTTTCGGTTTTCACGTACTTGGCTATCGACAATATGTTTTACTTTGACTTATATCAAGACATGTAGCACTCTAACTTGCTTCAAGACAAGCTCGCCTGCAAGTTTGATTAAGTTTTCTTCAACTTGCATACCCCTGGAAATCTCAATATTTATACTTTTTTCGGTTTTCTTCAACTTGCATACCCCTGGAAATCTCAATACTTATACTTTTTTCGGTTTTCTTCAACTTGCATACCCCTGGAAATCTCAATATTTATACTTTTTTCGGTTTTCTTCAACTTGCATACCCCTGGAAATCTCAATACTTATACTTTTTTCGGTTTTCTTCAACTTGCATACCCCTGACAATCTCAATTCTTATACTTTTTTCGGTTTTCACGTACTTGGCTATCGACAACATGTTTTACTTTAACTTATATCAAGACATGTAGCACTCTAACTTGCTTCAAGACAAGCTTGCCTGCAAGTTTTATTAAGTTTTCTTCAACTTGCATACCCCTGGAAATCTCAATACTTATACTTTTTTCGGTTTTCTTCAACTTGCATACCCCTGACAATCTCAATACTTGTACTTTTTTCGGTTTTCACGTACTTGGCTATCGACAATATGTTTTACTTTGACTTATATCAAGACATGTAGCACTCTAACTTGCTTCAAGACAAGCTCGCCTGCAAGTTTTATTAAGTTTTCTTCAACTTGCATACCCCTGGAAATCTCAATACTTATACTTTTTTCGGTTTTCTTCAACTTGCATACCCCTGGAAATCTCAATATTTATACTTTTTTCGGTTTTCTTCAACTTGCATACCCCTGGAAATCTCAATTCTTATACTTTTTTCGGTTTTCTTCAACTTGCATACCCCTAGAAATCTCAATACTTATACTTTTTTCGGTTTTCTTCAACTTGCATACCCCTGGAAATCTCAATATTTATACTTTTTTCGGTTTTCTTCAACTTGCATACCCCTGGAAATCTCAATATTTATACTTTTTTCGGTTTTCTTCAACTTGCATACCCCTGGAAATCTCAATACTTATACTTTTTTCGGTTTTCTTCAACTTGCATACCCCTGACAATCTCAATACTTGTACTTTTTTCGGTTTTCACGTACTTGGCTATCGACAATATGTTTTACTTTGACTTATATCAAGACATGTAGCACTCTAACTTGCTTCAAGACAAGCTCGCCTGCAAGTTTTATTAAGTTTTCTTCAACTTGCATACCCCTGGAAATCTCAATACTTATACTTTTTTCGGTTTTCTTCAACTTGCATACCCCTGGAAATCTCAATATTTATACTTTTTTCGGTTTTCTTCAACTTGCATACCCCTGGAAATCTCAATTCTTATACTTTTTTCGGTTTTCTTCAACTTGCATACCCCTAGAAATCTCAATACTTATACTTTTTTCGGTTTTCTTCAACTTGCATACCCCTGGAAATCTCAATATTTATACTTTTTTCGGTTTTCTTCAACTTGCATACCCCTGACAATCTCAATATTATACTTTTTTCGGTTTTCACGTACTTGGCTATCGACAATATGTTTTACTTTGACTTATATCAAGACATGTAGCACTCTAACTTGCTTCAAGACAAGCTCGCCTGCAAGTTTGATTAAGTTTTCTTCAACTTGCATACCCCTGGAAATCTCAATATTTATACTTTTTTCGGTTTTCTTCAACTTGCATACCCCTGGAAATCTCAATACTTATACTTTTTTCGGTTTTCTTCAACTTGCATACCCCTGGAAATCTCAATATTTATACTTTTTTCGGTTTTCTTCAACTTGCATACCCCTGGAAATCTCAATACTTATACTTTTTTCGGTTTTCTTCAACTTGCATACCCCTGACAATCTCAATTCTTATACTTTTTTCGGTTTTCACGTACTTGGCTATCGACAACATGTTTTACTTTAACTTATATCAAGACATGTAGCACTCTAACTTGCTTCAAGACAAGCTTGCCTGCAAGTTTTATTAAGTTTTCTTCAACTTGCATACCCCTGGAAATCTCAATACTTATACTTTTTTCGGTTTTCTTCAACTTGCATACCCCTGACAATCTCAATACTTGTACTTTTTTCGGTTTTCACGTACTTGGCTATCGACAATATGTTTTACTTTGACTTATATCAAGACATGTAGCACTCTAACTTGCTTCAAGACAAGCTCGCCTGCAAGTTTTATTAAGTTTTCTTCAACTTGCATACCCCTGGAAATCTCAATACTTATACTTTTTTCGGTTTTCTTCAACTTGCATACCCCTGGAAATCTCAATATTTATACTTTTTTCGGTTTTCTTCAACTTGCATACCCCTGGAAATCTCAATTCTTATACTTTTTTCGGTTTTCTTCAACTTGCATACCCCTAGAAATCTCAATACTTATACTTTTTTCGGTTTTCTTCAACTTGCATACCCCTGGAAATCTCAATATTTATACTTTTTTCGGTTTTCTTCAACTTGCATACCCCTGGAAATCTCAATATTTATACTTTTTTCGGTTTTCTTCAACTTGCATACCCCTGGAAATCTCAATACTTATACTTTTTTCGGTTTTCTTCAACTTGCATACCCCTGACAATCTCAATACTTGTACTTTTTTCGGTTTTCACGTACTTGGCTATCGACAATATGTTTTACTTTGACTTATATCAAGACATGTAGCACTCTAACTTGCTTCAAGACAAGCTCGCCTGCAAGTTTTATTAAGTTTTCTTCAACTTGCATACCCCTGGAAATCTCAATACTTATACTTTTTTCGGTTTTCTTCAACTTGCATACCCCTGGAAATCTCAATATTTATACTTTTTTCGGTTTTCTTCAACTTGCATACCCCTGGAAATCTCAATTCTTATACTTTTTTCGGTTTTCTTCAACTTGCATACCCCTAGAAATCTCAATACTTATACTTTTTTCGGTTTTCTTCAACTTGCATACCCCTGGAAATCTCAATATTTATACTTTTTTCGGTTTTCTTCAACTTGCATACCCCTGACAATCTCAATATTATACTTTTTTCGGTTTTCACGTACTTGGCTATCGACAATATGTTTTACTTTGACTTATATCAAGACATGTAGCACTCTAACTTGCTTCAAGACAAGCTCGCCTGCAAGTTTGATTAAGTTTTCTTCAACTTGCATACCCCTGGAAATCTCAATATTTATACTTTTTTCGGTTTTCTTCAACTTGCATACCCCTGGAAATCTCAATACTTATACTTTTTTCGGTTTTCTTCAACTTGCATACCCCTGGAAATCTCAATATTTATACTTTTTTCGGTTTTCTTCAACTTGCATACCCCTGGAAATCTCAATACTTATACTTTTTTCGGTTTTCTTCAACTTGCATACCCCTGACAATCTCAATTCTTATACTTTTTTCGGTTTTCACGTACTTGGCTATCGACAACATGTTTTACTTTAACTTATATCAAGACATGTAGCACTCTAACTTGCTTCAAGACAAGCTTGCCTGCAAGTTTTATTAAGTTTTCTTCAACTTGCATACCCCTGGAAATCTCAATACTTATACTTTTTTCGGTTTTCTTCAACTTGCATACCCCTGACAATCTCAATACTTGTACTTTTTTCGGTTTTCACGTACTTGGCTATCGACAATATGTTTTACTTTGACTTATATCAAGACATGTAGCACTCTAACTTGCTTCAAGACAAGCTCGCCTGCAAGTTTTATTAAGTTTTCTTCAACTTGCATACCCCTGGAAATCTCAATACTTATACTTTTTTCGGTTTTCTTCAACTTGCATACCCCTGGAAATCTCAATATTTATACTTTTTTCGGTTTTCTTCAACTTGCATACCCCTGGAAATCTCAATTCTTATACTTTTTTCGGTTTTCTTCAACTTGCATACCCCTAGAAATCTCAATACTTATACTTTTTTCGGTTTTCTTCAACTTGCATACCCCTGGAAATCTCAATATTTATACTTTTTTCGGTTTTCTTCAACTTGCATACCCCTGGAAATCTCAATATTTATACTTTTTTCGGTTTTCTTCAACTTGCATACCCCTGGAAATCTCAATACTTATACTTTTTTCGGTTTTCTTCAACTTGCATACCCCTGACAATCTCAATACTTGTACTTTTTTCGGTTTTCACGTACTTGGCTATCGACAATATGTTTTACTTTGACTTATATCAAGACATGTAGCACTCTAACTTGCTTCAAGACAAGCTCGCCTGCAAGTTTTATTAAGTTTTCTTCAACTTGCATACCCCTGGAAATCTCAATACTTATACTTTTTTCGGTTTTCTTCAACTTGCATACCCCTGGAAATCTCAATACTTATACTTTTTTCGGTTTTCACGTACTTGGCTATCGACAATATGTTTTACTTTGACTTATATCAAGACATGTAGCACTCTAACTTGCTGCAAGACAAGCTCGCCTGCAAGTTTTATTAAGTTTTCTTCAACTTGCATACCCCTAGAAATCTCAATACTTATACTTTTTTCGGTTTTCTTCAACTTGCATACCCCTGGAAATCTCAATATTTATACTTTTTTCGGTTTTCTTCAACTTGCATACCCCTGACAATCTCAATACTTGTACTTTTTTCGGTTTTCACGTACTTGGCTATCGACAATATGTTTTACTTTGACTTATATCAAGACATGTAGCACTCTAACTTGCTGCAAGACAAGCTCGCCTGCAAGTTTTATTAAGTTTTCTTCAACTTGCATACCCCTAGAAATCTCAATATTTATACTTTTTTCGGTTTTCTTCAACTTGCATACCCCTGGAAATCTCAATTCTTATACTTTTTTCGGTTTTCTTCAACTTGCATACCCCTAGAAATCTCAATACTTATACTTTTTTCGGTTTTCTTCAACTTGCATACCCCTGGAAATCTCAATATTTATACTTTTTTCGGTTTTCTTCAACTTGCATACCCCTGGAAATCTCAATATTTATATTTTTTCGGGTTTTCTTCAACTTGCATACCCCTGGAAATCTCAATTCTTATACTTTTTTCGGTTTTCACGTACTTGGCTATCGACAACATGTTTTAATTTGACTTATATCAAGACATGTAGCACTCTAACTTGCTTCAAGACAAGCTCGCCTGAACGTTTTATTAAGTTGACTTCAACTTGCATACCCCTGGAAATCTCAATACTTATACTTTTTTCGGTTTTCTTCAACTTGCATACCCCTGGAAATCTCAATACTTATACTTTTTTCGGTTTTCTTCAACTTGCATACCCCTGGAAATCTCAATATTTATACTTTTTTCGGTTTTCTTCAACTTGCATACCCCTGGAAATCTCAATACTTATACTTTTTTCGGTTTTCTTCAACTTGCATACCCCTGACAATCTCAATACTTGTACTTTTTTCGGTTTTCACGTACTTGGCTATCGACAATATGTTTTACTTTGACTTATATCAAGACATGTAGCACTCTAACTTGCTTCAAGACAAGCTCGCCTGCAAGTTTTATTAAGTTTTCTTCAACTTGCATACCCCTGGAAATCTCAATACTTATACTTTTTTCGGTTTTCTTCAACTTGCATACCCCTGACAATCTCAATATTTATACTTTTTTCGGTTTTCTTCAACTTGCATACCCCTGGAAATCTCAATTCTTATACTTTTTTCGGTTTTCTTCAACTTGCATACCCCTAGAAATCTCAATACTTATACTTTTTTCGGTTTTCTTCAACTTGCATACCCCTGGAAATCTCAATATTTATACTTTTTTCGGTTTTCTTCAACTTGCATACCCCTGACAATCTCAATATTATACTTTTTTCGGTTTTCACGTACTTGGCTATCGACAATATGTTTTACTTTGACTTATATCAAGACATGTAGCACTCTAACTTGCTTCAAGACAAGCTCGCCTGCAAGTTTGATTAAGTTTTCTTCAACTTGCATACCCCTGGAAATCTCAATATTTATACTTTTTTCGGTTTTCTTCAACTTGCATACCCCTGGAAATCTCAATACTTATACTTTTTTCGGTTTTCTTCAACTTGCATACCCCTGGAAATCTCAATATTTATACTTTTTTCGGTTTTCTTCAACTTGCATACCCCTGGAAATCTCAATACTTATACTTTTTTCGGTTTTCTTCAACTTGCATACCCCTGACAATCTCAATTCTTATACTTTTTTCGGTTTTCACGTACTTGGCTATCGACAACATGTTTTACTTTAACTTATATCAAGACATGTAGCACTCTAACTTGCTTCAAGACAAGCTTGCCTGCAAGTTTTATTAAGTTTTCTTCAACTTGCATACCCCTGGAAATCTCAATACTTATACTTTTTTCGGTTTTCTTCAACTTGCATACCCCTGACAATCTCAATACTTGTACTTTTTTCGGTTTTCACGTACTTGGCTATCGACAATATGTTTTACTTTGACTTATATCAAGACATGTAGCACTCTAACTTGCTTCAAGACAAGCTCGCCTGCAAGTTTTATTAAGTTTTCTTCAACTTGCATACCCCTGGAAATC
Organism: Tetranychus urticae; assembly: GCF_039701765.1. Lineage (NCBI taxonomy): Eukaryota > Metazoa > Arthropoda > Arachnida > Trombidiformes > Tetranychidae > Tetranychus > Tetranychus urticae. The sequence goes on from NW_028315838.1 coordinate 122,475, forward strand.
TCAATACTTATACTTTTTTCGGTTTTCTTCAACTTGCATACCCCTGGAAATCTCAATATTTATACTTTTTTCGGTTTTCTTCAACTTGCATACCCCTGGAAATCTCAATTCTTATACTTTTTTCGGTTTTCTTCAACTTGCATACCCCTGGAAATCTCAATACTTATACTTTTTTCGGTTTTCTTCAACTTGCATACCCCTGACAATCTCAATACTTGTACTTTTTTCGGTTTTCACGTACTTGGCTATCGACAATATGTTTTACTTTGACTTATATCAAGACATGTAGCACTCTAACTTGCTTCAAGACAAGCTCGCCTGCAAGTTTTATTAAGTTTTCTTCAACTTGCATACCCCTGGAAATCTCAATACTTATACTTTTTTCGGTTTTCTTCAACTTGCATACCCCTGGAAATCTCAATATTTATACTTTTTTCGGTTTTCTTCAACTTGCATACCCCTGGAAATCTCAATTCTTATACTTTTTTCGGTTTTCTTCAACTTGCATACCCCTAGAAATCTCAATACTTATACTTTTTTCGGTTTTCTTCAACTTGCATACCCCTGGAAATCTCAATATTTATACTTTTTTCGGTTTTCTTCAACTTGCATACCCCTGACAATCTCAATATTATACTTTTTTCGGTTTTCACGTACTTGGCTATCGACAATATGTTTTACTTTGACTTATATCAAGACATGTAGCACTCTAACTTGCTTCAAGACAAGCTCGCCTGCAAGTTTGATTAAGTTTTCTTCAACTTGCATACCCCTGGAAATCTCAATATTTATACTTTTTTCGGTTTTCTTCAACTTGCATACCCCTGGAAATCTCAATACTTATACTTTTTTCGGTTTTCTTCAACTTGCATACCCCTGGAAATCTCAATATTTATACTTTTTTCGGTTTTCTTCAACTTGCATACCCCTGGAAATCTCAATACTTATACTTTTTTCGGTTTTCTTCAACTTGCATACCCCTGACAATCTCAATTCTTATACTTTTTTCGGTTTTCACGTACTTGGCTATCGACAACATGTTTTACTTTAACTTATATCAAGACATGTAGCACTCTAACTTGCTTCAAGACAAGCTTGCCTGCAAGTTTTATTAAGTTTTCTTCAACTTGCATACCCCTGGAAATCTCAATACTTATACTTTTTTCGGTTTTCTTCAACTTGCATACCCCTGACAATCTCAATACTTGTACTTTTTTCGGTTTTCACGTACTTGGCTATCGACAATATGTTTTACTTTGACTTATATCAAGACATGTAGCACTCTAACTTGCTTCAAGACAAGCTCGCCTGCAAGTTTTATTAAGTTTTCTTCAACTTGCATACCCCTGGAAATCTCAATACTTATACTTTTTTCGGTTTTCTTCAACTTGCATACCCCTGGAAATCTCAATATTTATACTTTTTTCGGTTTTCTTCAACTTGCATACCCCTGGAAATCTCAATTCTTATACTTTTTTCGGTTTTCTTCAACTTGCATACCCCTAGAAATCTCAATACTTATACTTTTTTCGGTTTTCTTCAACTTGCATACCCCTGGAAATCTCAATATTTATACTTTTTTCGGTTTTCTTCAACTTGCATACCCCTGGAAATCTCAATACTTATACTTTTTTCGGTTTTCTTCAACTTGCATACCCCTGGAAATCTCAATACTTATACTTTTTTCGGTTTTCTTCAACTTGCATACCCCTGACAATCTCAATACTTGTACTTTTTTCGGTTTTCACGTACTTGGCTATCGACAATATGTTTTACTTTGACTTATATCAAGACATGTAGCACTCTAACTTGCTTCAAGACAAGCTCGCCTGCAAGTTTTATTAAGTTTTCTTCAACTTGCATACCCCTGGAAATCTCAATACTTATACTTTTTTCGGTTTTCTTCAACTTGCATACCCCTGGAAATCTCAATATTTATACTTTTTTCGGTTTTCTTCAACTTGCATACCCCTGGAAATCTCAATTCTTATACTTTTTTCGGTTTTCTTCAACTTGCATACCCCTAGAAATCTCAATACTTATACTTTTTTCGGTTTTCTTCAACTTGCATACCCCTGGAAATCTCAATATTTATACTTTTTTCGGTTTTCTTCAACTTGCATACCCCTGACAATCTCAATATTATACTTTTTTCGGTTTTCACGTACTTGGCTATCGACAATATGTTTTACTTTGACTTATATCAAGACATGTAGCACTCTAACTTGCTTCAAGACAAGCTCGCCTGCAAGTTTGATTAAGTTTTCTTCAACTTGCATACCCCTGGAAATCTCAATATTTATACTTTTTTCGGTTTTCTTCAACTTGCATACCCCTGGAAATCTCAATACTTATACTTTTTTCGGTTTTCTTCAACTTGCATACCCCTGGAAATCTCAATATTTATACTTTTTTCGGTTTTCTTCAACTTGCATACCCCTGGAAATCTCAATACTTATACTTTTTTCGGTTTTCTTCAACTTGCATACCCCTGACAATCTCAATTCTTATACTTTTTTCGGTTTTCACGTACTTGGCTATCGACAACATGTTTTACTTTAACTTATATCAAGACATGTAGCACTCTAACTTGCTTCAAGACAAGCTTGCCTGCAAGTTTTATTAAGTTTTCTTCAACTTGCATACCCCTGGAAATCTCAATACTTATACTTTTTTCGGTTTTCTTCAACTTGCATACCCCTGACAATCTCAATACTTGTACTTTTTTCGGTTTTCACGTACTTGGCTATCGACAATATGTTTTACTTTGACTTATATCAAGACATGTAGCACTCTAACTTGCTTCAAGACAAGCTCGCCTGCAAGTTTTATTAAGTTTTCTTCAACTTGCATACCCCTGGAAATCTCAATACTTATACTTTTTTCGGTTTTCTTCAACTTGCATACCCCTGGAAATCTCAATATTTATACTTTTTTCGGTTTTCTTCAACTTGCATACCCCTGGAAATCTCAATTCTTATACTTTTTTCGGTTTTCTTCAACTTGCATACCCCTAGAAATCTCAATACTTATACTTTTTTCGGTTTTCTTCAACTTGCATACCCCTGGAAATCTCAATATTTATACTTTTTTCGGTTTTCTTCAACTTGCATACCCCTGGAAATCTCAATACTTATACTTTTTTCGGTTTTCTTCAACTTGCATACCCCTGACAATCTCAATTCTTATACTTTTTTCGGTTTTCACGTACTTGGCTATCGACAACATGTTTTACTTTAACTTATATCAAGACATGTAGCACTCTAACTTGCTTCAAGACAAGCTTGCCTGCAAGTTTTATTAAGTTTTCTTCAACTTGCATACCCCTGGAAATCTCAATACTTATACTTTTTTCGGTTTTCTTCAACTTGCATACCCCTGGAAATCTCAATACTTATACTTTTTTCGGTTTTCTTCAACTTGCATACCCCTGACAATCTCAATACTTATACTTTTTTCGGTTTTCACGTACTTGGCTATCGACAATATGTTTTACTTTGACTTATATCAAGACATGTAGCACTCTAACTTGCTTCAAGACAAGCTCGCCTGCAAGTTTTATTAAGTTTTCTTCAACTTGCATACCCCTGGAAATCTCAATACTTATACTTTTTTCGGTTTTCTTCAACTTGCATACCCCTGGAAATCTCAATATTTATACTTTTTTCGGTTTTCTTCAACTTGCATACCCCTGGAAATCTCAATTCTTATACTTTTTTCGGTTTTCTTCAACTTGCATACCCCTAGAAATCTCAATACTTATACTTTTTTCGGTTTTCTTCAACTTGCATACCCCTGGAAATCTCAATATTTATACTTTTTTCGGTTTTCTTCAACTTGCATACCCCTGGAAATCTCAATACTTATACTTTTTTCGGTTTTCTTCAACTTGCATACCCCTGACAATCTCAATTCTTATACTTTTTTCGGTTTTCACGTACTTGGCTATCGACAACATGTTTTACTTTAACTTATATCAAGACATGTAGCACTCTAACTTGCTTCAAGACAAGCTTGCCTGCAAGTTTTATTAAGTTTTCTTCAACTTGCATACCCCTGGAAATCTCAATACTTATACTTTTTTCGGTTTTCTTCAACTTGCATACCCCTGGAAATCTCAATACTTATACTTTTTTCGGTTTTCTTCAACTTGCATACCCCTGACAATCTCAATACTTATACTTTTTTCGGTTTTCACGTACTTGGCTATCGACAATATGTTTTACTTTGACTTATATCAAGACATGTAGCACTCTAACTTGCTTCAAGACAAGCTCGCCTGCAAGTTTGATTAAGTTTTCTTCAACTTGCATACCCCTGGAAATCTCAATATTTATACTTTTTTCGGTTTTCTTCAACTTGCATACCCCTGACAATCTCAATACTTATACTTTTTTCGGTTTTCACGTACTTGGCTATCGACAATATGTTTTACTTTGACTTATATCAAGACATGTAGCACTCTAACTTGCTTCAAGACAAGCTCGCCTGCAAGTTTTATTAAGTTTTCTTCAACTTGCATACCCCTGGAAATCTCAATATTTATACTTTTTTCGGTTTTCTTCAACTTGCATACCCCTGGAAATCTCAATTCTTATACTTTTTTCGGTTTTCTTCAACTTGCATACCCCTGGAAATCTCAATACTTATACTTTTTTCGGTTTTCTTCAACTTGCATACCCCTGGAAATCTCAATATTTATACTTTTTTCGGTTTTCTTCAACTTGCATACCCCTGGAAATCTCAATACTTATACTTTTTTCGGTTTTCTCCAACTTGCATACCCCTGACAATCTCAATACTTATACTTTTTTCGGTTTTCACGTACTTGGCTATCGACAATATGTTTTACTTTGACTTATATCAAGCCATGTAGCACTCTAACTTGCTTCAAGACAAGCTCGCCTGCAAGTTTGATTAAGTTTTCTTCAACTTGCATACCCCTGGAAATCTCAATATTTATACTTTTTTCGGTTTTCTTCAACTTGCATACCCCTGGAAATCTCAATACTTATACTTTTTTCGGTTTTCTTCAACTTGCATACCCCTGGAAATCTCAATACTTATACTTTTTTCGGTTTTCTTCAACTTGCATACCCCTGGAAATCTCAATATTTATACTTTTTTCGGTTTTCTTCAACTTGCATACCCCTGACAATCTCAATACTTATACTTTTTTCGGTTTTCACGTACTTGGCTATCGACAACATGTTTTACTTTAACTTATATCAAGACATGTAGCACTCTAACTTGCTTCAAGACAAGCTCGCCTGCAAGTTTTATTAAGTTTTCTTCAACTTGCATACCCCTGGAAATCTCAATTCTTATACTTTTTTCGGTTTTCTTCAACTTGCATACCCCTAGAAATCTCAATACTTATACTTTTTTCGGTTTTCTTCAACTTGCATACCCCTGGAAATCTCAATATTTATACTTTTTTCGGTTTTCTTCAACTTGCATACCCCTGACAATCTCAATATTATACTTTTTTCGGTTTTCACGTACTTGGCTATCGACAATATGTTTTACTTTGACTTATATCAAGACATGTAGCACTCTAACTTGCTTCAAGACAAGCTCGCCTGCAAGTTTGATTAAGTTTTCTTCAACTTGCATACCCCTGGAAATCTCAATATTTATACTTTTTTCGGTTTTCTTCAACTTGCATACCCCTGGAAATCTCAATACTTATACTTTTTTCGGTTTTCTTCAACTTGCATACCCCTGGAAATCTCAATATTTATACTTTTTTCGGTTTTCTTCAACTTGCATACCCCTGGAAATCTCAATACTTATACTTTTTTCGGTTTTCTTCAACTTGCATACCCCTGACAATCTCAATACTTGTACTTTTTTCGGTTTTCACGTACTTGGCTATCGACAATATGTTTTACTTTGACTTATATCAAGACATGTAGCACTCTAACTTGCTTCAAGACAAGCTCGCCTGCAAGTTTTATTAAGTTTTCTTCAACTTGCATACCCCTGGAAATCTCAATACTTATACTTTTTTCGGTTTTCTTCAACTTGCATACCCCTGGAAATCTCAATATTTATACTTTTTTCGGTTTTCTTCAACTTGCATACCCCTGGAAATCTCAATTCTTATACTTTTTTCGGTTTTCTTCAACTTGCATACCCCTAGAAATCTCAATACTTATACTTTTTTCGGTTTTCTTCAACTTGCATAACCCTGGAAATCTCAATATTTATACTTTTTTCGGTTTTCTTCAACTTGCATACCCCTGACAATCTCAATATTATACTTTTTTCGGTTTTCACGTACTTGGCTATCGACAATATGTTTTACTTTGACTTATATCAAGACATGTAGCACTCTAACTTGCTTCAAGACAAGCTCGCCTGCAAGTTTGATTAAGTTTTCTTCAACTTGCATACCCCTGGAAATCTCAATATTTATACTTTTTTCGGTTTTCTTCAACTTGCATACCCCTGGAAATCTCAATACTTATACTTTTTTCGGTTTTCTTCAACTTGCATACCCCTGGAAATCTCAATATTTATACTTTTTTCGGTTTTCTTCAACTTGCATACCCCTGGAAATCTCAATACTTATACTTTTTTCGGTTTTCTTCAACTTGCATACCCCTGACAATCTCAATTCTTATACTTTTTTCGGTTTTCACGTACTTGGCTATCGACAACATGTTTTACTTTAACTTATATCAAGACATGTAGCACTCTAACTTGCTTCAAGACAAGCTTGCCTGCAAGTTTTATTAAGTTTTCTTCAACTTGCATACCCCTGGAAATCTCAATACTTATACTTTTTTCGGTTTTCTTCAACTTGCATACCCCTGGAAATCTCAATACTTATACTTTTTTCGGTTTTCTTCAACTTGCATACCCCTGACAATCTCAATACTTATACTTTTTTCGGTTTTCACGTACTTGGCTATCGACAATATGTTTTACTTTGACTTATATCAAGACATGTAGCACTCTAACTTGCTTCAAGACAAGCTCGCCTGCAAGTTTGATTAAGTTTTCTTCAACTTGCATACCCCTGGAAATCTCAATATTTATACTTTTTTCGGTTTTCTTCAACTTGCATACCCCTGACAATCTCAATACTTATACTTTTTTCGGTTTTCACGTACTTGGCTATCGACAATATGTTTTACTTTGACTTATATCAAGACATGTAGCACTCTAACTTGCTTCAAGACAAGCTCGCCTGCAAGTTTTATTAAGTTTTCTTCAACTTGCATACCCCTGGAAATCTCAATATTTATACTTTTTTCGGTTTTCTTCAACTTGCATACCCCTGGAAATCTCAATTCTTATACTTTTTTCGGTTTTCTTCAACTTGCATACCCCTGGAAATCTCAATACTTATACTTTTTTCGGTTTTCTTCAACTTGCATACCCCTGGAAATCTCAATATTTATACTTTTTTCGGTTTTCTTCAACTTGCATACCCTTGGAAATCTCAATACTTATACTTTTTTCGGTTTTCTCCAACTTGCATACCCCTGACAATCTCAATACTTATACTTTTTTCGGTTTTCACGTACTTGGCTATCGACAATATGTTTTACTTTGACTTATATCAAGCCATGTAGCACTCTAACTTGCTTCAAGACAAGCTCGCCTGCAAGTTTGATTAAGTTTTCTTCAACTTGCATACCCCTGGAAATCTCAATATTTATACTTTTTTCGGTTTTCTTCAACTTGCATACCCCTGGAAATCTCAATACTTATACTTTTTTCGGTTTTCTTCAACTTGCATACCCCTGGAAATCTCAATACTTATACTTTTTTCGGTTTTCTTCAACTTGCATACCCCTGGAAATCTCAATATTTATACTTTTTTCGGTTTTCTTCAACTTGCATACCCCTGGAAATCTCAATACTTATACTTTTTTCGGTTTTCTTCAACTTGCATACCCCTGGAAATCTCAATACTTATACTTTTTTCGGTTTTCTTCAACTTGCATACCCCTGGAAATCTCAATATTTATACTTTTTTCGGTTTTCTTCAACTTGCATACCCCTGGAAATCTCAATACTTATACTTTTTTCGGTTTTCTTCAACTTGCATACCCCTGACAATCTCAATACTTATACTTTTTTCGGTTTTCACGTACTTGGCTATCGACAACATGTTTTACTTTAACTTATATCAAGACATGTAGCACTCTAACTTGCTTCAAGACAAGCTCGCCTGCAAGTTTTATTAAGTTTTCTTCAACTTGCATACCCCTGGAAATCTCAATACTTATACTTTTTTCGGTTTTCTTCAACTTGCATACCCCTGGAAATCTCAATACTTATACTTTTTTCGGTTTTCACGTACTTGGCTATCGACAACATGTTTTACTTTAACTTATATCAAGACATGTAGCACTCTAACTTGCTGCAAGACAAGCTCGCCTGCAAGTTTTATTAAGTTTTCTTCAACTTGCATACCCCTGGAAATCTCAATATTTATACTTTTTTCGGTTTTCTTCAACTTGCATACCCCTGGAAATCTCAATACTTATACTTTTTTCGGTTTTCACGTACTTGGCTATCGACAACATGTTTTACTTTAACTTATATCAAGACATGTAGCACTCTAACTTGCTTCAAGACAAGCTCGCCTGCAAGTTTGATTAAGTTTTCTTCAACTTGCATACCCCTGGAAATCTCAATATTTATACTTTTTTCGGTTTTCTTCAACTTGCATACCCCTGGAAATCTCAATACTTATACTTTTTTCGGTTTTCTTCAACTTGCATACCCCTGGAAATCTCAATTCTTATACTTTTTTCGGTTTTCACGTACTTGGCTATCGACAACATGTTTTAATTTGACTTATATCAAGACATGTAGCACTCTAACTTGCTTCAAGACAAGCTCGCCTGAACGTTTTATTAAGTTGACTTCAACTTGCATACCCCTGGAAATCTCAATACTTATACTTTTTTCGGTTTTCTTCAACTTGCATACCCCTGGAAATCTCAATACTTATACTTTTTTCGGTTTTCTTCAACTTGCATACCCCTGGAAATCTCAATATTTATACTTTTTTCGGTTTTCTTCAACTTGCATACCCCTGGAAATCTCAATTCTTATACTTTTTTCGGTTTTCTTCAACTTGCATACCCCTAGAAATCTCAATACTTATACTTTTTTCGGTTTTCTTCAACTTGCATACCCCTGGAAATCTCAATATTTATACTTTTTTCGGTTTTCTTCAACTTGCATACCCCTGACAATCTCAATATTATACTTTTTTCGGTTTTCACGTACTTGGCTATCGACAATATGTTTTACTTTGACTTATATCAAGACATGTAGCACTCTAACTTGCTTCAAGACAAGCTCGCCTGCAAGTTTGATTAAGTTTTCTTCAACTTGCATACCCCTGGAAATCTCAATATTTATACTTTTTTCGGTTTTCTTCAACTTGCATACCCCTGGAAATCTCAATACTTATACTTTTTTCGGTTTTCTTCAACTTGCATACCCCTGGAAATCTCAATATTTATACTTTTTTCGGTTTTCTTCAACTTGCATACCCCTGGAAATCTCAATACTTATACTTTTTTCGGTTTTCTTCAACTTGCATACCCCTGACAATCTCAATTCTTATACTTTTTTCGGTTTTCACGTACTTGGCTATCGACAACATGTTTTACTTTAACTTATATCAAGACATGTAGCACTCTAACTTGCTTCAAGACAAGCTTGCCTGCAAGTTTTATTAAGTTTTCTTCAACTTGCATACCCCTGGAAATCTCAATACTTATACTTTTTTCGGTTTTCTTCAACTTGCATACCCCTGGAAATCTCAATACTTATACTTTTTTCGGTTTTCTTCAACTTGCATACCCCTGACAATCTCAATACTTATACTTTTTTCGGTTTTCACGTACTTGGCTATCGACAATATGTTTTACTTTGACTTATATCAAGACATGTAGCACTCTAACTTGCTTCAAGACAAGCTCGCCTGCAAGTTTTATTAAGTTTTCTTCAACTTGCATACCCCTGGAAATCTCAATATTTATACTTTTTTCGGTTTTCTTCAACTTGCATACCCCTGGAAATCTCAATTCTTATACTTTTTTCGGTTTTCTTCAACTTGCATACCCCTGGAAATCTCAATACTTATACTTTTTTCGGTTTTCTTCAACTTGCATACCCCTGGAAATCTCAATATTTATACTTTTTTCGGTTTTCTTCAACTTGCATACCCCTGGAAATCTCAATACTTATACTTTTTTCGGTTTTCTCCAACTTGCATACCCCTGACAATCTCAATACTTATACTTTTTTCGGTTTTCACGTACTTGGCTATCGACAATATGTTTTACTTTGACTTATATCAAGCCATGTAGCACTCTAACTTGCTTCAAGACAAGCTCGCCTGCAAGTTTGATTAAGTTTTCTTCAACTTGCATACCCCTGGAAATCTCAATATTTATACTTTTTTCGGTTTTCTTCAACTTGCATACCCCTGGAAATCTCAATACTTATACTTTTTTCGGTTTTCTTCAACTTGCATACCCCTGGAAATCTCAATATTCATACTTTTTTCGGTTTTCTTCAACTTGCATACCCCTGGAAATCTCAATACTTATACTTTTTTCGGTTTTCTTCAACTTGCATACCCCTGACAATCTCAATACTTATACTTTTTTCGGTTTTCACGTACTTGGCTATCGACAACATGTTTTACTTTAACTTATATCAAGACATGTAGCACTCTAACTTGCTTCAAGACAAGCTCGCCTGCAAGTTTTATTAAGTTTTCTTCAACTTGCATACCCCTGGAAATCTCAATACTTATACTTTTTTCGGTTTTCTTCAACTTGCATACCCCTGGAAATCTCAATACTTATACTTTTTTCGGTTTTCACGTACTTGGCTATCGACAACATGTTTTACTTTAACTTATATCAAGACATGTAGCACTCTAACTTGCTGCAAGACAAGCTCGCCTGCAAGTTTTATTAAGTTTTCTTCAACTTGCATACCCCTGGAAATCTCAATATTTATACTTTTTTCGGTTTTCTTCAACTTGCATACCCCTGGAAATCTCAATACTTATACTTTTTTCGGTTTTCTTCAACTTGCATACCCCTGGAAATCTCAATTCTTATACTTTTTTCGGTTTTCACGTACTTGGCTATCGACAACATGTTTTAATTTGACTTATATCAAGACATGTAGCACTCTAACTTGCTTCAAGACAAGCTCGCCTGAACGTTTTATTAAGTTGACTTCAACTTGCATACCCCTGGAAATCTCAATACTTATACTTTTTTCGGTTTTCTTCAACTTGCATACCCCTGGAAATCTCAATACTTATACTTTTTTCGGTTTTCTTCAACTTGCATACCCCTGGAAATCTCAATATTTATACTTTTTTCGGTTTTCTTCAACTTGCATACCCCTGGAAATCTCAATACTTATACTTTTTTCGGTTTTCTTCAACTTGCATACCCCTGACAATCTCAATACTTGTACTTTTTTCGGTTTTCACGTACTTGGCTATCGACAATATGTTTTACTTTGACTTATATCAAGACATGTAGCACTCTAACTTGCTTCAAGACAAGCTCGCCTGCAAGTTTTATTAAGTTTTCTTCAACTTGCATACCCCTGGAAATCTCAATACTTATACTTTTTTCGGTTTTCACGTACTTGGCTATCGACAACATGTTTTACTTTAACTTATATCAAGACATGTAGCACTCTAACTTGCTGCAAGACAAGCTCGCCTGCAAGTTTTATTAAGTTTTCTTCAACTTGCATACCCCTGGAAATCTCAATATTTATACTTTTTTCGGTTTTCTTCAACTTGCATACCCCTGGAAATCTCAATACTTATACTTTTTTCGGTTTTCACGTACTTGGCTATCGACAACATGTTTTACTTTAACTTATATCAAGACATGTAGCACTCTAACTTGCTTCAAGACAAGCTCGCCTGCAAGTTTTATTAAGTTTTCTTCAACTTGCATACCCCTGGAAATCTCAATATTTATACTTTTTTCGGTTTTCTTCAACTTGCATACCCCTGGAAATCTCAATACTTATACTTTTTTCGGTTTTCTTCAACTTGCATACCCCTGGAAATCTCAATTCTTATACTTTTTTCGGTTTTCACGTACTTGGCTATCGACAACATGTTTTAATTTGACTTATATCAAGACATGTAGCACTCTAACTTGCTTCAAGACAAGTTCGCTTGAACGTTTTATTAAGTTGACTTCAACTTGCATACCCCTGGAAATCTCAATACTTATACTTTTTTCGGTTTTCTTCAACTTGCATACCCCTGGAAATCTCAATACTTATACTTTTTTCGGTTTTCTTCAACTTGCATACCCCTGGAAATCTCAATATTTATACTTTTTTCGGTTTTCTTCAACTTGCATACCCCTGGAAATCTCAATACTTATACTTTTTTCGGTTTTCTTCAACTTGCATACCCCTGACAATCTCAATACTTGTACTTTTTTCGGTTTTCACGTACTTGGCTATCGACAATATGTTTTACTTTGACTTATATCAAGACATGTAGCACTCTAACTTGCTTCAAGACAAGCTCGCCTGCAAGTTTTATTAAGTTTTCTTCAACTTGCATACCCCTGGAAATCTCAATACTTATACTTTTTTCGGTTTTCTTCAACTTGCATACCCCTGGAAATCTCAATATTTATACTTTTTTCGGTTTTCTTCAACTTGCATACCCCTGGAAATCTCAATTCTTATACTTTTTTCGGTTTTCTTCAACTTGCATACCCCTAGAAATCTCAATACTTATACTTTTTTCGGTTTTCTTCAACTTGCATACCCCTGGAAATCTCAATATTTATACTTTTTTCGGTTTTCTTCAACTTGCATACCCCTGACAATCTCAATATTATACTTTTTTCGGTTTTCACGTACTTGGCTATCGACAATATGTTTTACTTTGACTTATATCAAGACATGTAGCACTCTAACTTGCTTCAAGACAAGCTCGCCTGCAAGTTTGATTAAGTTTTCTTCAACTTGCATACCCCTGGAAATCTCAATACTTATACTTTTTTCGGTTTTCTTCAACTTGCATACCCCTGGAAATCTCAATACTTATACTTTTTTCGGTTTTCTTCAACTTGCATACCCCTGACAATCTCAATACTTATACTTTTTTCGGTTTTCACGTACTTGGCTATCGACAATATGTTTTACTTTGACTTATATCAAGACATGTAGCACTCTAACTTGCTTCAAGACAAGCTCGCCTGCAAGTTTGATTAAGTTTTCTTCAACTTGCATACCCCTGGAAATCTCAATATTTATACTTTTTTCGGTTTTCTTCAACTTGCATACCCCTGACAATCTCAATACTTATACTTTTTTCGGTTTTCACGTACTTGGCTATCGACAATATGTTTTACTTTGACTTATATCAAGACATGTAGCACTCTAACTTGCTTCAAGACAAGCTCGCCTGCAAGTTTTATTAAGTTTTCTTCAACTTGCATACCCCTGGAAATCTCAATATTTATACTTTTTTCGGTTTTCTTCAACTTGCATACCCCTGGAAATCTCAATTCTTATACTTTTTTCGGTTTTCTTCAACTTGCATACCCCTGGAAATCTCAATACTTATACTTTTTTCGGTTTTCTTCAACTTGCATACCCCTGGAAATCTCAATATTTATACTTTTTTCGGTTTTCTTCAACTTGCATACCCCTGGAAATCTCAATACTTATACTTTTTTCGGTTTTCTCCAACTTGCATACCCCTGACAATCTCAATACTAATACTTTTTTCGGTTTTCACGTACTTGGCTATCGACAATATGTTTTACTTTGACTTATATCAAGCCATGTAGCACTCTAACTTGCTTCAAGACAAGCTCGCCTGCAAGTTTGATTAAGTTTTCTTCAACTTGCATACCCCTGGAAATCTCAATATTTATACTTTTTTCGGTTTTCTTCAACTTGCATACCCCTGGAAATCTCAATACTTATACTTTTTTCGGTTTTCTTCAACTTGCATACCCCTGGAAATCTCAATACTTATACTTTTTTCGGTTTTCTTCAACTTGCATACCCCTGGAAATCTCAATATTTATACTTTTTTCGGTTTTCTTCAACTTGCATACCCCTGGAAATCTCAATACTTATACTTTTTTCGGTTTTCTTCAACTTGCATACCCCTGACAATCTCAATACTTATACTTTTTTCGGTTTTCACGTACTTGGCTATCGACAACATGTTTTACTTTAACTTATATCAAGACATGTAGCACTCTAACTTGCTTCAAGACAAGCTCGCCTGCAAGTTTTATTAAGTTTTCTTCAACTTGCATACCCCTGGAAATCTCAATACTTATACTTTTTTCGGTTTTCTTCAACTTGCATACCCCTGGAAATCTCAATACTTATACTTTTTTCGGTTTTCACGTACTTGGCTATCGACAACATGTTTTACTTTAACTTATATCAAGACATGTAGCACTCTAACTTGCTGCAAGACAAGCTCGCCTGCAAGTTTTATTAAGTTTTCTTCAACTTGCATACCCCTGGAAATCTCAATATTTATACTTTTTTCGGTTTTCTTCAACTTGCATACCCCTGGAAATCTCAATACTTATACTTTTTTCGGTTTTCACGTACTTGGCTATCGACAACATGTTTTACTTTAACTTATATCAAGACATGTAGCACTCTAACTTGCTTCAAGACAAGCTCGCCTGCAAGTTTTATTAAGTTTTCTTCAACTTGCATACCCCTGGAAATCTCAATATTTATACTTTTTTCGCTTTTCTTCAACTTGCATACCCCTGGAAATCTCAATACTTATACTTTTTTCGGTTTTCTTCAACTTGCATACCCCTGGAAATCTCAATTCTTATACTTTTTTCGGTTTTCACGTACTTGGCTATCGACAACATGTTTTAATTTGACTTATATCAAGACATGTAGCACTCTAACTTGCTTCAAGACAAGCTCGCCTGAACGTTTTATTAAGTTGACTTCAACTTGCATACCCCTGGAAATCTCAATACTTATACTTTTTTCGGTTTTCTTCAACTTGCATACCCCTGGAAATCTCAATACTTATACTTTTTTCGGTTTTCTTCAACTTGCATACCCCTGGAAATCTCAATACTTATACTTTTTTCGGTTTTCTTCAACTTGCATACCCCTGGAAATCTCAATACTTATACTTTTTTCGGTTTTCTTCAACTTGCATACCCCTGGAAATCTCAATACTTATACTTTTTTCGGTTTTCTTCAACTTGCATACCCCTGGAAATCTCAATACTTATACTTTTTTCGGTTTTCACGTACTTGGCTATCGACAACATGTTTTACTTTAACTTATATCAAGACATGTAGCACTCTAACTTGCTGCAAGACAAGCTCGCCTGCAAGTTTTATTAAGTTTTCTTCAACTTGCATACCCCTGGAAATCTCAATATTTATACTTTTTTCGGTTTTCTTCAACTTGCATACCCCTGGAAATCTCAATACTTATACTTTTTTCGGTTTTCACGTACTTGGCTATCGACAACATGTTTTACTTTAACTTATATCAAGACATGTAGCACTCTAACTTGCTTCAAGACAAGCTCGCCTGCAAGTTTTATTAAGTTTTCTTCAACTTGCATACCCCTGGAAATCTCAATATTTATACTTTTTTCGGTTTTCTTCAACTTGCATACCCCTGGTAATCTCAATACTTATACTTTTTTCGGTTTTCACGTACTTGGCTATCGACAACATGTTTTAATTTGACTTATATCAAGACATGTAGCACTCTAACTTGCTTCAAGACAAGCTCGCCTGAACGTTTTATTAAGTTGACTTCAACTTGCATACCCCTGGAAATCTCAATATTTATACTTTTTTCGGTTTGCTTCAACTTGCATCACCCTGGAAATCTCAATACTTATACTTTTTTCGGTTTTCACGTACTTGGCTAACGACACCATGTTTTACATTGACTTATATCAAGACATGTAGCACTCTAACTTGCTTCAAGACAAGCTCGCCTGCAAGTTTGATTAAGTTTTCTTCAACTTGCATACCCCTGGAAATCTCAATATTTATACTTTTTCCGGTTTTCTTCAACTTGCATACCCCTGGAAATCTCAATACTTATACTTTTTTCGGTTTTCTTCAACTTGCATACCCCTGGAAATCTCAATACTTATACTTTTTTCGGTTTTCTTCAACTTGCATACCCCTGGAAATCTCAATATTTATACTTTTTTCGGTTTTCTTCAACTTGCATACCCCTGGAAATCTCAATACTTATACTTTTTTCGGTTTTCTTCAACTTGCATACCCCTGACAATCTCAATACTTATACTTTTTTCGGTTTTCACGTACTTGGCTATCGACAACATGTTTTACTTTAACTTATATCAAGACATGTAGCACTCTAACTTGCTTCAAGACAAGCTCGCCTGCAAGTTTTATTAAGTTTTCTTCAACTTGCATACCCCTGGAAATCTCAATACTTATACTTTTTTCGGTTTTCTTCAACTTGCATACCCCTGGAAATCTCAATACTTATACTTTTTTCGGTTTTCACGTACTTGGCTATCGACAACATGTTTTAATTTGACTTATATCAAGACATGTAGCACTCTAACTTGCTTCAAGACAAGCTCGCCTGCAAGTTTGATTAAGTTTTCTTCAACTTGCATACCCCTGGAAATCTCAATATTTATACTTTTTTCGGTTTTCTTCAACTTGCATACCCCTGGAAATCTCAATACTTATACTTTTTTCGGTTTTCACGTACTTGGCTATCGACAACATGTTTTACTTTAACTTATATCAAGACATGTAGCACTCTAACTTGCTTCAAGACAAGCTCGCCTGCAAGTTTTATTAAGTTTTCTTCAACTTGCATACCCCTGGAAATCTCAATATTTATACTTTTTTCGGTTTTCTTCAACTTGCATACCCCTGACAATCTCAATACTTATACTTTTTTCGGTTTTCACGTACTTGGCTATCGACAACATGTTTTACTTTAACTTATATCAAGACATGTAGCACTCTAACTTGCTTCAAGACAAGCTCGCCTGCAAGTTTTATTAAGTTTTCTTCAACTTGCATACCCCTGGAAATCTCAATACTTATACTTTTTTCGGTTTTCTTCAACTTGCATACCCCTGGAAATCTCAATACTTATACTTTTTTCGGTTTTCACGTACTTGGCTATCGACAACATGTTTTACTTTAACTTATATCAAGACATGTAGCACTCTAACTTGCTGCAAGACAAGCTCGCCTGCAAGTTTTATTAAGTTTTCTTCAACTTGCATACCCCTGGAAATCTCAATATTTATACTTTTTTCGGTTTTCTTCAACTTGCATACCCCTGGAAATCTCAATACTTATACTTTTTTCGGTTTCCACGTACTTGGCTATCGACAATATGTTTTACTTTGACTTATATCAAGACATGTAGCACTCTAACTTGCTTCAAGACAAGCTCGCCTGCAAGTTTGATTAAGTTTTCTTCAACTTGCATACCCCTGGAAATCTCAATATTTATACTTTTTTCGGTTTTCTTCAACTTGCATACCCCTGGAAATCTCAATTCTTATACTTTTTTCGGTTTTCTTCAACTTGCATACCCCTGGAAATCTCAATACTTATACTTTTTTCGGTTTTCTTCAACTTGCATACCCCTGGAAATCTCAATATTTATACTTTTTTCGGTTTTCTTCAACTTGCATACCCCTGGAAATCTCAATACTTATACTTTTTTCGGTTTTCTCCAACTTGCATACCCCTGACAATCTCAATACTTATACTTTTTTCGGTTTTCACGTACTTGGCTATCGACAATATGTTTTACTTTGACTTATATCAAGCCATGTAGCACTCTAACTTGCTTCAAGACAAGCTCGCCTGCAAGTTTGATTAAGTTTTCTTCAACTTGCATACCCCTGGAAATCTCAATATTTATACTTTTTTCGGTTTTCTTCAACTTGCATACCCCTGGAAATCTCAATACTTATACTTTTTTCGGTTTTCTTCAACTTGCATACCCCTGGAAATCTCAATACTTATACTTTTTTCGGTTTTCTTCAACTTGCATACCCCTGGAAATCTCAATATTTATACTTTTTTCGGTTTTCTTCAACTTGCATACCCCTGGAAATCTCAATACTTATACTTTTTTCGGTTTTCTTCAACTTGCATACCCCTGACAATCTCAATACTTATACTTTTTTCGGTTTTCACGTACTTGGCTATCGACAACATGTTTTACTTTAACTTATATCAAGACATGTAGCACTCTAACTTGCTTCAAGACAAGCTCGCCTGCAAGTTTTATTAAGTTTTCTTCAACTTGCATACCCCTGGAAATCTCAATACTTATACTTTTTTCGGTTTTCTTCAACTTGCATACCCCTGGAAATCTCAATACTTATACTTTTTTCGGTTTTCACGTACTTGGCTATCGACAACATGTTTTACTTTAACTTATATCAAGACATGTAGCACTCTAAC
Organism: Tetranychus urticae; assembly: GCF_039701765.1. Taxonomy (NCBI): domain Eukaryota; kingdom Metazoa; phylum Arthropoda; class Arachnida; order Trombidiformes; family Tetranychidae; genus Tetranychus; species Tetranychus urticae. Next base: position 140,973 of record NW_028315838.1, read on the forward strand.
TTGCTGCAAGACAAGCTCGCCTGCAAGTTTTATTAAGTTTTCTTCAACTTGCATACCCCTGGAAATCTCAATATTTATACTTTTTTCGGTTTTCTTCAACTTGCATACCCCTGGAAATCTCAATACTTATACTTTTTTCGGTTTTCACGTACTTGGCTATCGACAACATGTTTTACTTTAACTTATATCAAGACATGTAGCACTCTAACTTGCTTCAAGACAAGCTCGCCTGCAAGTTTTATTAAGTTTTCTTCAACTTGCATACCCCTGGAAATCTCAATATTCATACTTTTTTCGGTTTTCTTCAACTTGCATACCCCTGGAAATCTCAATACTTATACTTTTTTCGGTTTTCTTCAACTTGCATACCCCTGGAAATCTCAATACTTATACTTTTTTCGGTTTTCACGTACTTGGCTATCGACAACATGTTTTAATTTGACTTATATCAAGACATGTAGCACTCTAACTTGCTTCAAGACAAGCTCGCCTGAACGTTTTATTAAGTTGACTTCAACTTGCATACCCCTGGAAATCTCAATACTTATACTTTTTTCGGTTTTCTTCAACTTGCATACCCCTGGAAATCTCAATACTTATACTTTTTTCGGTTTTCTTCAACTTGCATACCCCTGGAAATCTCAATACTTATACTTTTTTCGGTTTTCTTCAACTTGCATACCCCTGGAAATCTCAATACTTATACTTTTTTCGGTTTTCTTCAACTTGCATACCCCTGGAAATCTCAATACTTATACTTTTTTCGGTTTTCTTCAACTTGCATACCCCTGGAAATCTCAATACTTATACTTTTTTCGGTTTTCACGTACTTGGCTATCGACAACATGTTTTACTTTAACTTATATCAAGACATGTAGCACTCTAACTTGCTGCAAGACAAGCTCGCCTGCAAGTTTTATTAAGTTTTCTTCAACTTGCATACCCCTGGAAATCTCAATATTTATACTTTTTTCGGTTTTCTTCAACTTGCATACCCCTGGAAATCTCAATACTTATACTTTTTTCGGTTTTCACGTACTTGGCTATCGACAACATGTTTTACTTTGACTTATATCAAGACATGTAGCACTCTAACTTGCTTCAAGACAAGCTCGCCTGCAAGTTTGATTAAGTTTTCTTCAACTTGCATACCCCTGGAAATCTCAATATTTATACTTTTTTCGGTTTTCTTCAACTTGCATACCCCTGGAAATCTCAATTCTTATACTTTTTTCGGTTTTCTTCAACTTGCATACCCCTGGAAATCTCAATACTTATACTTTTTTCGGTTTTCTTCAACTTGCATACCCCTGGAAATCTCAATATTTATACTTTTTTCGGTTTTCTTCAACTTGCATACCCCTGGAAATCTCAATACTTATACTTTTTTCGGTTTTCTCCAACTTGCATACCCCTGACAATCTCAATACTTATACTTTTTTCGGTTTTCACGTACTTGGCTATCGACAATATGTTTTACTTTGACTTATATCAAGCCATGTAGCACTCTAACTTGCTTCAAGACAAGCTCGCCTGCAAGTTTGATTAAGTTTTCTTCAACTTGCATACCCCTGGAAATCTCAATATTTATACTTTTTTCGGTTTTCTTCAACTTGCATACCCCTGGAAATCTCAATACTTATACTTTTTTCGGTTTTCTTCAACTTGCATACCCCTGGAAATCTCAATACTTATACTTTTTTCGGTTTTCTTCAACTTGCATACCCCTGGAAATCTCAATATTTATACTTTTTTCGGTTTTCTTCAACTTGCATACCCCTGGAAATCTCAATACTTATACTTTTTTCGGTTTTCTTCAACTTGCATACCCCTGACAATCTCAATACTTATACTTTTTTCGGTTTTCACGTACTTGGCTATCGACAACATGTTTTACTTTAACTTATATCAAGACATGTAGCACTCTAACTTGCTTCAAGACAAGCTCGCCTGCAAGTTTTATTAAGTTTTCTTCAACTTGCATACCCCTGGAAATCTCAATACTTATACTTTTTTCGGTTTTCTTCAACTTGCATACCCCTGGAAATCTCAATACTTATACTTTTTTCGGTTTTCACGTACTTGGCTATCGACAACATGTTTTACTTTAACTTATATCAAGACATGTAGCACTCTAACTTGCTGCAAGACAAGCTCGCCTGCAAGTTTTATTAAGTTTTCTTCAACTTGCATACCCCTGGAAATCTCAATATTTATACTTTTTTCGGTTTTCTTCAACTTGCATACCCCTGGAAATCTCAATACTTATACTTTTTTCGGTTTTCACGTACTTGGCTATCGACAACATGTTTTACTTTAACTTATATCAAGACATGTAGCACTCTAACTTGCTTCAAGACAAGCTCGCCTGCAAGTTTTATTAAGTTTTCTTCAACTTGCATACCCCTGGAAATCTCAATATTCATACTTTTTTCGGTTTTCTTCAACTTGCATACCCCTGGAAATCTCAATACTTATACTTTTTTCGGTTTTCTTCAACTTGCATACCCCTGGAAATCTCAATACTTATACTTTTTTCGGTTTTCACGTACTTGGCTATCGACAACATGTTTTAATTTGACTTATATCAAGACATGTAGCACTCTAACTTGCTTCAAGACAAGCTCGCCTGAACGTTTTATTAAGTTGACTTCAACTTGCATACCCCTGGAAATCTCAATACTTATACTTTTTTCGGTTTTCTTCAACTTGCATACCCCTGGAAATCTCAATACTTATACTTTTTTCGGTTTTCTTCAACTTGCATACCCCTGGAAATCTCAATACTTATACTTTTTTCGGTTTTCTTCAACTTGCATACCCCTGGAAATCTCAATACTTATACTTTTTTCGGTTTTCTTCAACTTGCATACCCCTGGAAATCTCAATACTTATACTTTTTTCGGTTTTCTTCAACTTGCATACCCCTGGAAATCTCAATACTTATACTTTTTTCGGTTTTCACGTACTTGGCTATCGACAACATGTTTTACTTTAACTTATATCAAGACATGTAGCACTCTAACTTGCTGCAAGACAAGCTCGCCTGCAAGTTTTATTAAGTTTTCTTCAACTTGCATACCCCTGGAAATCTCAATATTTATACTTTTTTCGGTTTTCTTCAACTTGCATACCCCTGGAAATCTCAATACTTATACTTTTTTCGGTTTTCACGTACTTGGCTATCGACAACATGTTTTACTTTAACTTATATCAAGACATGTAGCACTCTAACTTGCTTCAAGACAAGCTCGCCTGCAAGTTTTATTAAGTTTTCTTCAACTTGCATACCCCTGGAAATCTCAATATTTATACTTTTTTCGGTTTTCTTCAACTTGCATACCCCTGGTAATCTCAATACTTATACTTTTTTCGGTTTTCACGTACTTGGCTATCGACAACATGTTTTAATTTGACTTATATCAAGACATGTAGCACTCTAACTTGCTTCAAGACAAGCTCGCCTGAACGTTTTATTAAGTTGACTTCAACTTGCATACCCCTGGAAATCTCAATATTTATACTTTTTTCGGTTTGCTTCAACTTGCATCACCCTGGAAATCTCAATACTTATACTTTTTTCGGTTTTCACGTACTTGGCTAACGACACCATGTTTTACATTGACTTATATCAAGACATGTAGCACTCTAACTTGCTTCAAGACAAGCTCGCCTGCAAGTTTGATTAAGTTTTCTTCAACTTGCATACCCCTGGAAATCTCAATATTTATACTTTTTCCGGTTTTCTTCAACTTGCATACCCCTGGAAATCTCAATACTTATACTTTTTTCGGTTTTCTTCAACTTGCATACCCCTGGAAATCTCAATACTTATACTTTTTTCGGTTTTCTTCAACTTGCATACCCCTGGAAATCTCAATATTTATACTTTTTTCGGTTTTCTTCAACTTGCATACCCCTGGAAATCTCAATACTTATACTTTTTTCGGTTTTCTTCAACTTGCATACCCCTGACAATCTCAATACTTATACTTTTTTCGGTTTTCACGTACTTGGCTATCGACAACATGTTTTACTTTAACTTATATCAAGACATGTAGCACTCTAACTTGCTTCAAGACAAGCTCGCCTGCAAGTTTTATTAAGTTTTCTTCAACTTGCATACCCCTGGAAATCTCAATACTTATACTTTTTTCGGTTTTCTTCAACTTGCATACCCCTGGAAATCTCAATACTTATACTTTTTTCGGTTTTCACGTACTTGGCTATCGACAACATGTTTTAATTTGACTTATATCAAGACATGTAGCACTCTAACTTGCTTCAAGACAAGCTCGCCTGCAAGTTTGATTAAGTTTTCTTCAACTTGCATACCCCTGGAAATCTCAATATTTATACTTTTTTCGGTTTTCTTCAACTTGCATACCCCTGGAAATCTCAATACTTATACTTTTTTCGGTTTTCACGTACTTGGCTATCGACAACATGTTTTACTTTAACTTATATCAAGACATGTAGCACTCTAACTTGCTTCAAGACAAGCTCGCCTGCAAGTTTTATTAAGTTTTCTTCAACTTGCATACCCCTGGAAATCTCAATATTTATACTTTTTTCGGTTTTCTTCAACTTGCATACCCCTGACAATCTCAATACTTATACTTTTTTCGGTTTTCACGTACTTGGCTATCGACAACATGTTTTACTTTAACTTATATCAAGACATGTAGCACTCTAACTTGCTTCAAGACAAGCTCGCCTGCAAGTTTTATTAAGTTTTCTTCAACTTGCATACCCCTGGTAATCTCAATACTTATACTTTTTTCGGTTTTCACGTACTTGGCTATCGACAACATGTTTTAATTTGACTTATATCAAGACATGTAGCACTCTAACTTGCTTCAAGACAAGCTCGCCTGAACGTTTTATTAAGTTGACTTCAACTTGCATACCCCTGGAAATCTCAATATTTATACTTTTTTCGGTTTGCTTCAACTTGCATCACCCTGGAAATCTCAATACTTATACTTTTTTCGGTTTTCACGTACTTGGCTAACGACACCATGTTTTACATTGACTTATATCAAGACATGTAGCACTCTAACTTGCTTCAAGACAAGCTCGCCTGCAAGTTTGATTAAGTTTTCTTCAACTTGCATACCCCTGGAAATCTCAATATTTATACTTTTTCCGGTTTTCTTCAACTTGCATACCCCTGGAAATCTCAATACTTATACTTTTTTCGGTTTTCTTCAACTTGCATACCCCTGGAAATCTCAATACTTATACTTTTTTCGGTTTTCTTCAACTTGCATACCCCTGGAAATCTCAATATTTATACTTTTTTCGGTTTTCTTCAACTTGCATACCCCTGGAAATCTCAATACTTATACTTTTTTCGGTTTTCTTCAACTTGCATACCCCTGACAATCTCAATACTTATACTTTTTTCGGTTTTCACGTACTTGGCTATCGACAACATGTTTTACTTTAACTTATATCAAGACATGTAGCACTCTAACTTGCTTCAAGACAAGCTCGCCTGCAAGTTTTATTAAGTTTTCTTCAACTTGCATACCCCTGGAAATCTCAATACTTATACTTTTTTCGGTTTTCTTCAACTTGCATACCCCTGGAAATCTCAATACTTATACTTTTTTCGGTTTTCACGTACTTGGCTATCGACAACATGTTTTAATTTGACTTATATCAAGACATGTAGCACTCTAACTTGCTTCAAGACAAGCTCGCCTGCAAGTTTGATTAAGTTTTCTTCAACTTGCATACCCCTGGAAATCTCAATATTTATACTTTTTTCGGTTTTCTTCAACTTGCATACCCCTGGAAATCTCAATACTTATACTTTTTTCGGTTTTCACGTACTTGGCTATCGACAACATGTTTTACTTTAACTTATATCAAGACATGTAGCACTCTAACTTGCTTCAAGACAAGCTCGCCTGCAAGTTTTATTAAGTTTTCTTCAACTTGCATACCCCTGGAAATCTCAATATTTATACTTTTTTCGGTTTTCTTCAACTTGCATACCCCTGACAATCTCAATACTTATACTTTTTTCGGTTTTCACGTACTTGGCTATCGACAACATGTTTTACTTTAACTTATATCAAGACATGTAGCACTCTAACTTGCTTCAAGACAAGCTCGCCTGCAAGTTTTATTAAGTTTTCTTCAACTTGCATACCCCTGGAAATCTCAATACTTATACTTTTTTCGGTTTTCTTCAACTTGCATACCCCTGGAAATCTCAATACTTATACTTTTTTCGGTTTTCACGTACTTGGCTATCGACAACATGTTTTACTTTAACTTATATCAAGACATGTAGCACTCTAACTTGCTGCAAGACAAGCTCGCCTGCAAGTTTTATTAAGTTTTCTTCAACTTGCATACCCCTGGAAATCTCAATATTTATACTTTTTTCGGTTTTCTTCAACTTGCATACCCCTGGAAATCTCAATACTTATACTTTTTTCGGTTTCCACGTACTTGGCTATCGACAATATGTTTTACTTTGACTTATATCAAGACATGTAGCACTCTAACTTGCTTCAAGACAAGCTCGCCTGCAAGTTTGATTAAGTTTTCTTCAACTTGCATACCCCTGGAAATCTCAATATTTATACTTTTTTCGGTTTTCTTCAACTTGCATACCCCTGGAAATCTCAATACTTATACTTTTTTCGGTTTTCACGTACTTGGCTATCGACAACATGTTTTACTTTAACTTATATCAAGACATGTAGCACTCTAACTTGCTTCAAGACAAGCTCGCCTGCAAGTTTGATTAAGTTTTCTTCAACTTGCATACCCCTGGAAATCTCAATATTTATACTTTTTTCGGTTTTCTTCAACTTGCATACCCCTGGAAATCTCAATACTTATACTTTTTTCGGTTTTCACGTACTTGGCTATCGACAACATGTTTTACTTTGACTTATATCAAGACATGTAGCACTCTAACTTGCTTCAAGACAAGCTTGCCTGCAAGTTTATCAAGTTTTCTTCAACTTGCATACCCCTGGAAATCTCAATACTTATACTTTTTTCGGTTTTCTTCAACTTGCATACCCCTGGAAATCTCAATTCTTATACTTTTTTCGGTTTTCACGTACTTGGCTATCGACAACATGTTTTAATTTGACTTATATCAAGACATGTAGCACTCTAACTTGCTTCAAGACAAGCTCGCCTGAACGTTTTATTAAGTTGACTTCAACTTGCATACCCCTGGAAATCTCAATATTTATACTTTTTTCGGTTTGCTTCAACTTGCATCACCCTGGAAATCTCAATACTTATACTTTTTTCGGTTTTCACGTACTTGGCTAACGACAACATGTTTTACATTGACTTATATCAAGACATGTAGCACTCTAACTTGCTTCAAGACAAGCTCGCCTGCAAGTTTTATTAAGTTTTCTTCAACTTGCATACCCCTGGAAATCTCAATACTTATACTTTTTTCGGTTTTCTTCAACTTGCATACCCCTGGAAATCTCAATACTTATACTTTTTACGGTTTTCTTCAACTTGCATACCCCTGCAAATCTCAATACTTATACTTTTTTCGGTTTTCACGTACTTGGCTATCGACAACATGTTTTACTTTAACTTATATCAAGACATGTAGCACTCTAACTTGCTTCAAGACAAGCTCGCCTGCAAGTTTTATTAAGTTTTCTTCAACTTGCATACCCCTGGAAATCTCAATATTTATACTTTTTTCGGTTTTCTTCAACTTGCATACCCCTGGAAATCTCAATTCTTATACTTTTTTCGGTTTTCACGTACTTGGCTATCGACAATATGTTTTACTTTGACTTATATCAAGACATGTAGCACTCTAACTTGCTTCAAGACAAGCTCGCCTGCAAGTTTGATTAAGTTTTCTTCAACTTGCATACCCCTGGAAATCTCAATATTTATACTTTTTTCGGTTTTCTTCAACTTGCATACCCCTGGAAATCTCAATACTTATACTTTTTTCGGTTTTCACGTACTTGGCTATCGACAACATGTTTTAATTTGACTTATATCAAGACATGTAGCACTCTAACTTGCTTCAAGACAAGCTCGCCTGAACGTTTTATTAAGTTGACTTCAACTTGCATACCCCTGGAAATCTCAATATTTATACTTTTTTCGGTTTGCTTCAACTTGCATCACCCTGGAAATCTCAATACTTATACTTTTTTCGGTTTTCACGTACTTGGCTAACGACAACATGTTTTACATTGACTTATATCAAGACATGTAGCACTCTAACTTGCTTCAAGACAAGCTCGCCTGCAAGTTTTATTAAGTTTTCTTCAACTTGCATACCCCTGGAAATCTCAATACTTATACTTTTTTCGGTTTTCTTCAACTTGCATACCCCTGGAAATCTCAATACTTATACTTTTTTCGGTTTTCACGTACTTGGCTATCGACAATATGTTTTACTTTGACTTATATCAAGACATGTAGCACTCTAACTTGCTTCAAGACAAGCTCGCCTGCAAGTTTTATTAAGTTTTCTTCAACTTGCATACCCCTGGAAATCTCAATATTTATACTTTTTTCGGTTTGCTTCAACTTGCATACCCCTGGAAATCTCAATACTTATACTTTTTTCGGTTTTCACGTACTTGGCTAACGACAACATGTTTTACTTTAACTTATATCAAGACATGTAGCACTCTAACTTGCTTCAAGACAAGCTCGCCTGCAAGTTTTATTAAGTTTTCTTCAACTTGCATACCCCTGGAAATCTCAATACTTATACTTTTTTCGGTTTTCTTCAACTTGCATACCCCTGGAAATCTCAATATTTATACTTTTTTCGGTTTTCTTCAACTTGCATACCCCTGGAAATCTCAATATTTATACTTTTTCCGGTTTTCTTCAACTTGCATACCCCTGGAAATCTCAATACTTATACTTTTTTCGGTTTTCTTCAACTTGCATACCCCTGGAAATCTCAATACTTATACTTTTTTCGGTTTTCTTCAACTTGCATACCCCTGGAAATCTCAATATTTATACTTTTTTCGGTTTTCTTCAACTTGCATACCCCTGGAAATCTCAATACTTATACTTTTTTCGGTTTTCTTCAACTTGCATACCCCTGACAATCTCAATACTTATACTTTTTTCGGTTTTCACGTACTTGGCTATCGACAACATGTTTTACTTTAACTTATATCAAGACATGTAGCACTCTAACTTGCTTCAAGACAAGCTCGCCTGCAAGTTTTATTAAGTTTTCTTCAACTTGCATACCCCTGGAAATCTCAATACTTATACTTTTTTCGGTTTTCTTCAACTTGCATACCCCTGGAAATCTCAATACTTATACTTTTTTCGGTTTTCACGTACTTGGCTATCGACAACATGTTTTAATTTGACTTATATCAAGACATGTAGCACTCTAACTTGCTTCAAGACAAGCTCGCCTGCAAGTTTTATTAAGTTTTCTTCAACTTGCATACCCCTGGAAATCTCAATATTTATACTTTTTTCGGTTTTCTTCAACTTGCATACCCCTGACAATCTCAATACTTATACTTTTTTCGGTTTTCACGTACTTGGCTATCGACAACATGTTTTACTTTAACTTATATCAAGACATGTAGCACTCTAACTTGCTTCAAGACAAGCTCGCCTGCAAGTTTTATTAAGTTTTCTTCAACTTGCATACCCCTGGAAATCTCAATACTTATACTTTTTTCGGTTTTCTTCAACTTGCATACCCCTGGAAATCTCAATACTTATACTTTTTTCGGTTTTCACGTACTTGGCTATCGACAACATGTTTTACTTTAACTTATATCAAGACATGTAGCACTCTAACTTGCTGCAAGACAAGCTCGCCTGCAAGTTTTATTAAGTTTTCTTCAACTTGCATACCCCTGGAAATCTCAATATTTATACTTTTTTCGGTTTTCTTCAACTTGCATACCCCTGGAAATCTCAATACTTATACTTTTTTCGGTTTCCACGTACTTGGCTATCGACAATATGTTTTACTTTGACTTATATCAAGACATGTAGCACTCTAACTTGCTTCAAGACAAGCTCGCCTGCAAGTTTGATTAAGTTTTCTTCAACTTGCATACCCCTGGAAATCTCAATATTTATACTTTTTTCGGTTTTCTTCAACTTGCATACCCCTGGAAATCTCAATACTTATACTTTTTTCGGTTTTCACGTACTTGGCTATCGACAACATGTTTTACTTTAACTTATATCAAGACATGTAGCACTCTAACTTGCTTCAAGACAAGCTCGCCTGCAAGTTTGATTAAGTTTTCTTCAACTTGCATACCCCTGGAAATCTCAATATTTATACTTTTTTCGGTTTTCTTCAACTTGCATACCCCTGGAAATCTCAATACTTATACTTTTTTCGGTTTTCACGTACTTGGCTATCGACAACATGTTTTACTTTGACTTATATCAAGACATGTAGCACTCTAACTTGCTTCAAGACAAGCTTGCCTGCAAGTTTATCAAGTTTTCTTCAACTTGCATACCCCTGGAAATCTCAATACTTATACTTTTTTCGGTTTTCTTCAACTTGCATACCCCTGGAAATCTCAATTCTTATACTTTTTTCGGTTTTCACGTACTTGGCTATCGACAACATGTTTTAATTTGACTTATATCAAGACATGTAGCACTCTAACTTGCTTCAAGACAAGCTCGCCTGAACGTTTTATTAAGTTGACTTCAACTTGCATACCCCTGGAAATCTCAATATTTATACTTTTTTCGGTTTGCTTCAACTTGCATCACCCTGGAAATCTCAATACTTATACTTTTTTCGGTTTTCACGTACTTGGCTAACGACAACATGTTTTACATTGACTTATATCAAGACATGTAGCACTCTAACTTGCTTCAAGACAAGCTCGCCTGCAAGTTTTATTAAGTTTTCTTCAACTTGCATACCCCTGGAAATCTCAATACTTATACTTTTTTCGGTTTTCTTCAACTTGCATACCCCTGGAAATCTCAATACTTATACTTTTTACGGTTTTCTTCAACTTGCATACCCCTGCAAATCTCAATACTTATACTTTTTTCGGTTTTCACGTACTTGGCTATCGACAACATGTTTTACTTTAACTTATATCAAGACATGTAGCACTCTAACTTGCTTCAAGACAAGCTCGCCTGCAAGTTTTATTAAGTTTTCTTCAACTTGCATACCCCTGGAAATCTCAATATTTATACTTTTTTCGGTTTTCTTCAACTTGCATACCCCTGGAAATCTCAATTCTTATACTTTTTTCGGTTTTCACGTACTTGGCTATCGACAATATGTTTTACTTTGACTTATATCAAGACATGTAGCACTCTAACTTGCTTCAAGACAAGCTCGCCTGCAAGTTTGATTAAGTTTTCTTCAACTTGCATACCCCTGGAAATCTCAATATTTATACTTTTTTCGGTTTTCTTCAACTTGCATACCCCTGGAAATCTCAATACTTATACTTTTTTCGGTTTTCACGTACTTGGCTATCGACAACATGTTTTAATTTGACTTATATCAAGACATGTAGCACTCTAACTTGCTTCAAGACAAGCTCGCCTGAACGTTTTATTAAGTTGACTTCAACTTGCATACCCCTGGAAATCTCAATATTTATACTTTTTTCGGTTTGCTTCAACTTGCATCACCCTGGAAATCTCAATACTTATACTTTTTTCGGTTTTCACGTACTTGGCTAACGACAACATGTTTTACATTGACTTATATCAAGACATGTAGCACTCTAACTTGCTTCAAGACAAGCTCGCCTGCAAGTTTTATTAAGTTTTCTTCAACTTGCATACCCCTGGAAATCTCAATACTTATACTTTTTTCGGTTTTCTTCAACTTGCATACCCCTGGAAATCTCAATACTTATACTTTTTTCGGTTTTCACGTACTTGGCTATCGACAATATGTTTTACTTTGACTTATATCAAGACATGTAGCACTCTAACTTGCTTCAAGACAAGCTCGCCTGCAAGTTTTATTAAGTTTTCTTCAACTTGCATACCCCTGGAAATCTCAATATTTATACTTTTTTCGGTTTGCTTCAACTTGCATACCCCTGGAAATCTCAATACTTATACTTTTTTCGGTTTTCACGTACTTGGCTAACGACAACATGTTTTACTTTAACTTATATCAAGACATGTAGCACTCTAACTTGCTTCAAGACAAGCTCGCCTGCAAGTTTTATTAAGTTTTCTTCAACTTGCATACCCCTGGAAATCTCAATACTTATACTTTTTTCGGTTTTCTTCAACTTGCATACCCCTGGAAATCTCAATATTTATACTTTTTTCGGTTTTCTTCAACTTGCATACCCCTGGAAATCTCAATATTTATACTTTTTCCGGTTTTCTTCAACTTGCATACCCCTGGAAATCTCAATACTTATACTTTTTTCGGTTTTCTTCAACTTGCATACCCCTGGAAATCTCAATACTTATACTTTTTTCGGTTTTCTTCAACTTGCATACCCCTGGAAATCTCAATATTTATACTTTTTTCGGTTTTCTTCAACTTGCATACCCCTGGAAATCTCAATACTTATACTTTTTTCGGTTTTCTTCAACTTGCATACCCCTGACAATCTCAATACTTATACTTTTTTCGGTTTTCACGTACTTGGCTATCGACAACATGTTTTACTTTAACTTATATCAAGACATGTAGCACTCTAACTTGCTTCAAGACAAGCTCGCCTGCAAGTTTTATTAAGTTTTCTTCAACTTGCATACCCCTGGAAATCTCAATACTTATACTTTTTTCGGTTTTCTTCAACTTGCATACCCCTGGAAATCTCAATACTTATACTTTTTTCGGTTTTCACGTACTTGGCTATCGACAACATGTTTTAATTTGACTTATATCAAGACATGTAGCACTCTAACTTGCTTCAAGACAAGCTCGCCTGCAAGTTTGATTAAGTTTTCTTCAACTTGCATACCCCTGGAAATCTCAATATTTATACTTTTTTCGGTTTTCTTCAACTTGCATACCCCTGGAAATCTCAATACTTATACTTTTTTCGGTTTTCACGTACTTGGCTATCGACAACATGTTTTACTTTAACTTATATCAAGACATGTAGCACTCTAACTTGCTTCAAGACAAGCTCGCCTGCAAGTTTTATTAAGTTTTCTTCAACTTGCATACCCCTGGAAATCTCAATATTTATACTTTTTTCGGTTTTCTTCAACTTGCATACCCCTGACAATCTCAATACTTATACTTTTTTCGGTTTTCACGTACTTGGCTATCGACAACATGTTTTACTTTAACTTATATCAAGACATGTAGCACTCTAACTTGCTTCAAGACAAGCTCGCCTGCAAGTTTTATTAAGTTTTCTTCAACTTGCATACCCCTGGTAATCTCAATACTTATACTTTTTTCGGTTTTCACGTACTTGGCTATCGACAACATGTTTTAATTTGACTTATATCAAGACATGTAGCACTCTAACTTGCTTCAAGACAAGCTCGCCTGAACGTTTTATTAAGTTGACTTCAACTTGCATACCCCTGGAAATCTCAATATTTATACTTTTTTCGGTTTGCTTCAACTTGCATCACCCTGGAAATCTCAATACTTATACTTTTTTCGGTTTTCACGTACTTGGCTAACGACACCATGTTTTACATTGACTTATATCAAGACATGTAGCACTCTAACTTGCTTCAAGACAAGCTCGCCTGCAAGTTTGATTAAGTTTTCTTCAACTTGCATACCCCTGGAAATCTCAATATTTATACTTTTTCCGGTTTTCTTCAACTTGCATACCCCTGGAAATCTCAATACTTATACTTTTTTCGGTTTTCTTCAACTTGCATACCCCTGGAAATCTCAATACTTATACTTTTTTCGGTTTTCTTCAACTTGCATACCCCTGGAAATCTCAATATTTATACTTTTTTCGGTTTTCTTCAACTTGCATACCCCTGGAAATCTCAATACTTATACTTTTTTCGGTTTTCTTCAACTTGCATACCCCTGACAATCTCAATACTTATACTTTTTTCGGTTTTCACGTACTTGGCTATCGACAACATGTTTTACTTTAACTTATATCAAGACATGTAGCACTCTAACTTGCTTCAAGACAAGCTCGCCTGCAAGTTTTATTAAGTTTTCTTCAACTTGCATACCCCTGGAAATCTCAATACTTATACTTTTTTCGGTTTTCTTCAACTTGCATACCCCTGGAAATCTCAATACTTATACTTTTTTCGGTTTTCACGTACTTGGCTATCGACAACATGTTTTAATTTGACTTATATCAAGACATGTAGCACTCTAACTTGCTTCAAGACAAGCTCGCCTGCAAGTTTGATTAAGTTTTCTTCAACTTGCATACCCCTGGAAATCTCAATATTTATACTTTTTTCGGTTTTCTTCAACTTGCATACCCCTGGAAATCTCAATACTTATACTTTTTTCGGTTTTCACGTACTTGGCTATCGACAACATGTTTTACTTTAACTTATATCAAGACATGTAGCACTCTAACTTGCTTCAAGACAAGCTCGCCTGCAAGTTTTATTAAGTTTTCTTCAACTTGCATACCCCTGGAAATCTCAATATTTATACTTTTTTCGGTTTTCTTCAACTTGCATACCCCTGACAATCTCAATACTTATACTTTTTTCGGTTTTCACGTACTTGGCTATCGACAACATGTTTTACTTTAACTTATATCAAGACATGTAGCACTCTAACTTGCTTCAAGACAAGCTCGCCTGCAAGTTTTATTAAGTTTTCTTCAACTTGCATACCCCTGGAAATCTCAATACTTATACTTTTTTCGGTTTTCTTCAACTTGCATACCCCTGGAAATCTCAATACTTATACTTTTTTCGGTTTTCACGTACTTGGCTATCGACAACATGTTTTACTTTAACTTATATCAAGACATGTAGCACTCTAACTTGCTGCAAGACAAGCTCGCCTGCAAGTTTTATTAAGTTTTCTTCAACTTGCATACCCCTGGAAATCTCAATATTTATACTTTTTTCGGTTTTCTTCAACTTGCATACCCCTGGAAATCTCAATACTTATACTTTTTTCGGTTTCCACGTACTTGGCTATCGACAATATGTTTTACTTTGACTTATATCAAGACATGTAGCACTCTAACTTGCTTCAAGACAAGCTCGCCTGCAAGTTTGATTAAGTTTTCTTCAACTTGCATACCCCTGGAAATCTCAATATTTATACTTTTTTCGGTTTTCTTCAACTTGCATACCCCTGGAAATCTCAATACTTATACTTTTTTCGGTTTTCACGTACTTGGCTATCGACAACATGTTTTACTTTAACTTATATCAAGACATGTAGCACTCTAACTTGCTTCAAGACAAGCTCGCCTGCAAGTTTGATTAAGTTTTCTTCAACTTGCATACCCCTGGAAATCTCAATATTTATACTTTTTTCGGTTTTCTTCAACTTGCATACCCCTGGAAATCTCAATACTTATACTTTTTTCGGTTTTCACGTACTTGGCTATCGACAACATGTTTTACTTTGACTTATATCAAGACATGTAGCACTCTAACTTGCTTCAAGACAAGCTTGCCTGCAAGTTTATCAAGTTTTCTTCAACTTGCATACCCCTGGAAATCTCAATACTTATACTTTTTTCGGTTTTCTTCAACTTGCATACCCCTGGAAATCTCAATTCTTATACTTTTTTCGGTTTTCACGTACTTGGCTATCGACAACATGTTTTAATTTGACTTATATCAAGACATGTAGCACTCTAACTTGCTTCAAGACAAGCTCGCCTGAACGTTTTATTAAGTTGACTTCAACTTGCATACCCCTGGAAATCTCAATATTTATACTTTTTTCGGTTTGCTTCAACTTGCATCACCCTGGAAATCTCAATACTTATACTTTTTTCGGTTTTCACGTACTTGGCTAACGACAACATGTTTTACATTGACTTATATCAAGACATGTAGCACTCTAACTTGCTTCAAGACAAGCTCGCCTGCAAGTTTTATTAAGTTTTCTTCAACTTGCATACCCCTGGAAATCTCAATACTTATACTTTTTTCGGTTTTCTTCAACTTGCATACCCCTGGAAATCTCAATACTTATACTTTTTACGGTTTTCTTCAACTTGCATACCCCTGCAAATCTCAATACTTATACTTTTTTCGGTTTTCACGTACTTGGCTATCGACAACATGTTTTACTTTAACTTATATCAAGACATGTAGCACTCTAACTTGCTTCAAGACAAGCTCGCCTGCAAGTTTTATTAAGTTTTCTTCAACTTGCATACCCCTGGAAATCTCAATATTTATACTTTTTTCGGTTTTCTTCAACTTGCATACCCCTGGAAATCTCAATTCTTATACTTTTTTCGGTTTTCACGTACTTGGCTATCGACAATATGTTTTACTTTGACTTATATCAAGACATGTAGCACTCTAACTTGCTTCAAGACAAGCTCGCCTGCAAGTTTGATTAAGTTTTCTTCAACTTGCATACCCCTGGAAATCTCAATATTTATACTTTTTTCGGTTTTCTTCAACTTGCATACCCCTGGAAATCTCAATACTTATACTTTTTTCGGTTTTCACGTACTTGGCTATCGACAACATGTTTTAATTTGACTTATATCAAGACATGTAGCACTCTAACTTGCTTCAAGACAAGCTCGCCTGAACGTTTTATTAAGTTGACTTCAACTTGCATACCCCTGGAAATCTCAATATTTATACTTTTTTCGGTTTGCTTCAACTTGCATCACCCTGGAAATCTCAATACTTATACTTTTTTCGGTTTTCACGTACTTGGCTAACGACAACATGTTTTACATTGACTTATATCAAGACATGTAGCACTCTAACTTGCTTCAAGACAAGCTCGCCTGCAAGTTTTATTAAGTTTTCTTCAACTTGCATACCCCTGGAAATCTCAATACTTATACTTTTTTCGGTTTTCTTCAACTTGCATACCCCTGGAAATCTCAATACTTATACTTTTTTCGGTTTTCACGTACTTGGCTATCGACAATATGTTTTACTTTGACTTATATCAAGACATGTAGCACTCTAACTTGCTTCAAGACAAGCTCGCCTGCAAGTTTTATTAAGTTTTCTTCAACTTGCATACCCCTGGAAATCTCAATATTTATACTTTTTTCGGTTTGCTTCAACTTGCATACCCCTGGAAATCTCAATACTTATACTTTTTTCGGTTTTCACGTACTTGGCTAACGACAACATGTTTTACTTTAACTTATATCAAGACATGTAGCACTCTAACTTGCTTCAAGACAAGCTCGCCTGCAAGTTTTATTAAGTTTTCTTCAACTTGCATACCCCTGGAAATCTCAATACTTATACTTTTTTCGGTTTTCTTCAACTTGCATACCCCTGGAAATCTCAATATTTATACTTTTTTCGGTTTTCTTCAACTTGCATACCCCTGGAAATCTCAATTCTTATACTTTTTTCGGTTTTCTTCAACTTGCATACCCCTAGAAATCTCAATTCTTATACTTTTTTCGGTTTTCTTCAACTTGCATACCCCTAGAAATCTCAATACTTATACTTTTTTCGGTTTTCTTCAACTTGCATACCCCTGGAAATCTCAATATTTATACTTTTTTCGGTTTTCTTCAACTTGCATACCCCTGACAATCTCAATATTATACTTTTTTCGGTTTTCACGTACTTGGCTATCGACAATATGTTTTACTTTGACTTATATCAAGACATGTAGCACTCTAACTTGCTTCAAGACAAGCTCGCCTGCAAGTTTGATTAAGTTTTCTTCAACTTGCATACCCCTGGAAATCTCAATATTTATACTTTTTTCGGTTTTCTTCAACTTGCATACCCCTGGAAATCTCAATACTTATACTTTTTTCGGTTTTCTTCAACTTGCATACCCCTGGAAATCTCAATATTTATACTTTTTTCGGTTTTCTTCAACTTGCATACCCCTGGAAATCTCAATACTTATACTTTTTTCGGTTTTCTTCAACTTGCATACCCCTGACAATCTCAATTCTTATACTTTTTTCGGTTTTCACGTACTTGGCTATCGACAACATGTTTTACTTTAACTTATATCAAGACATGTAGCACTCTAACTTGCTTCAAGACAAGCTTGCCTGCAAGTTTTATTAAGTTTTCTTCAACTTGCATACCCCTGGAAATCTCAATACTTATACTTTTTTCGGTTTTCTTCAACTTGCATACCCCTGACAATCTCAATACTTGTACTTTTTTCGGTTTTCACGTACTTGGCTATCGACAATATGTTTTACTTTGACTTATATCAAGACATGTAGCACTCTAACTTGCTTCAAGACAAGCTCGCCTGCAAGTTTTATTAAGTTTTCTTCAACTTGCATACCCCTGGAAATCTCAATACTTATACTTTTTTCGGTTTTCTTCAACTTGCATACCCCTGGAAATCTCAATATTTATACTTTTTTCGGTTTTCTTCAACTTGCATACCCCTGGAAATCTCAATTCTTATACTTTTTTCGGTTTTCTTCAACTTGCATACCCCTAGAAATCTCAATACTTATACTTTTTTCGGTTTTCTTCAACTTGCATACCCCTGGAAATCTCAATATTTATACTTTTTTCGGTTTTCTTCAACTTGCATACCCCTGGAAATCTCAATATTTATACTTTTTTCGGTTTTCTTCAACTTGCATACCCCTGACAATCTCAATACTTATACTTTTTTCGGTTTTCACGTACTTGGCTATCGACAACATGTTTTACTTTAACTTATATCAAGACATGTAGCACTCTAACTTGCTTCAAGACAAGCTCGCCTGCAAGTTTTATTAAGTTTTCTTCAACTTGCATACCCCTGGAAATCTCAATACTTATACTTTTTTCGGTTTTCTTCAACTTGCATACCCCTGGAAATCTCAATACTTATACTTTTTTCGGTTTTCACGTACTTGGCTATCGACAATATGTTTTACTTTGACTTATATCAAGACATGTAGCACTCTAACTTGCTGCAAGACAAGCTCGCCTGCAAGTTTTATTAAGTTTTCTTCAACTTGCATACCCCTAGAAATCTCAATACTTATACTTTTTTCGGTTTTCTTCAACTTGCATACCCCTGGAAATCTCAATATTTATACTTTTTTCGGTTTTCTTCAACTTGCATACCCCTGACAATCTCAATACTTGTACTTTTTTCGGTTTTCACGTACTTGGCTATCGACAATATGTTTTACTTTGACTTATATCAAGACATGTAGCACTCTAACTTGCTTCAAGACAAGCTCGCCTGCAAGTTTTATTAAGTTTTCTTCAACTTGCATACCCCTGGAAATCTCAATACTTATACTTTTTTCGGTTTTCTTCAACTTGCATACCCCTGGAAATCTCAATATTTATACTTTTTTCGGTTTTCTTCAACTTGCATACCCCTGGAAATCTCAATTCTTATACTTTTTTCGGTTTTCTTCAACTTGCATACCCCTAGAAATCTCAATATTTATACTTTTTTCGGTTTTCTTCAACTTGCATACCCCTGGAAATCTCAATATTTATATTTTTTCGGGTTTTCTTCAACTTGCATACCCCTGGAAATCTCAATATTTATATTTTTTCGGGTTTTCTTCAACTTGCATACCCCTGGAAATCTCAATTCTTATACTTTTTTCGGTTTTCACGTACTTGGCTATCGACAACATGTTTTAATTTGACTTATATCAAGACATGTAGCACTCTAACTTGCTTCAAGACAAGCTCGCCTGAACGTTTTATTAAGTTGACTTCAACTTGCATACCCCTGGAAATCTCAATACTTATACTTTTTTCGGTTTTCTTCAACTTGCATACCCCTGGAAATCTCAATACTTATACTTTTTTCGGTTTTCTTCAACTTGCATACCCCTGGAAATCTCAATATTTATACTTTTTTCGGTTTTCTTCAACTTGCATACCCCTGGAAATCTCAATACTTATACTTTTTTCGGTTTTCTTCAACTTGCATACCCCTGACAATCTCAATACTTGTACTTTTTTCGGTTTTCACGTACTTGGCTATCGACAATATGTTTTACTTTGACTTATATCAAGACATGTAGCACTCTAACTTGCTTCAAGACAAGCTCGCCTGCAAGTTTTATTAAGTTGACTTCAACTTGCATACCCCTGGAAATCTCAATACTTATACTTTTTTCGGTTTTCTTCAACTTGCATACCCCTGGAAATCTCAATATTTATACTTTTTTCGGTTTTCTTCAACTTGCATACCCCTGGAAATCTCAATATTTATACTTTTTTCGGTTTTCTTCAACTTGCATACCCCTGGAAATCTCAATATTTATATTTTTTCGGGTTTTCTTCAACTTGCATACCCCTGGAAATCTCAATATTTATATTTTTTCGGGTTTTCTTCAACTTGCATACCCCTGGAAATCTCAATTCTTATACTTTTTTCGGTTTTCACGTACTTGGCTATCGACAACATGTTTTAATTTGACTTATATCAAGACATGTAGCACTCTAACTTGCTTCAAGACAAGCTCGCCTGAACGTTTTATTAAGTTGACTTCAACTTGCATACCCCTGGAAATCTCAATACTTATACTTTTTTCGGTTTTCTTCAACTTGCATACCCCTGGAAATCTCAATACTTATACTTTTTTCGGTTTTCTTCAACTTGCATACCCCTGGAAATCTCAATATTTATACTTTTTTCGGTTTTCTTCAACTTGCATACCCCTGGAAATCTCAATACTTATACTTTTTTCGGTTTTCTTCAACTTGCATACCCCTGACAATCTCAATACTTGTACTTTTTTCGGTTTTCACGTACTTGGCTATCGACAATATGTTTTACTTTGACTTATATCAAGACATGTAGCACTCTAACTTGCTTCAAGACAAGCTCGCCTGCAAGTTTTATTAAGTTGACTTCAACTTGCATACCCCTGGAAATCTCAATACTTATACTTTTTTCGGTTTTCTTCAACTTGCATACCCCTGGAAATCTCAATATTTATACTTTTTTCGGTTTTCTTCAACTTGCATACCCCTGGAAATCTCAATATTTATACTTTTTTCGGTTTTCTTCAACTTGCATACCCCTGGAAATCTCAATACTTATACTTTTTTCGGTTTTCTTCAACTTGCATACCCCTGGAAATCTCAATATTTATACTTTTTTCGGTTTTCTTCAACTTGCATACCCCTGACAATCTCAATACTTGTACTTTTTTCGGTTTTCACGTACTTGGCTATCGACAATATGTTTTACTTTGACTTATATCAAGACATGTAGCACTCTAACTTGCTTCAAGACAAGCTCGCCTGCAAGTTTTATTAAGTTTTCTTCAACTTGCATACCCCTGGAAATCTCAATACTTATACTTTTTTCGGTTTTCTTCAACTTGCATACCCCTGGAAATCTCAATATTTATACTTTTTTCGGTTTTCTTCAACTTGCATACCCCTGGAAATCTCAATTCTTATACTTTTTTCGGTTTTCTTCAACTTGCATACCCCTAGAAATCTCAATACTTATACTTTTTTCGGTTTTCTTCAACTTGCATACCCCTGGAAATCTCAATATTTATACTTTTTTCGGTTTTCTTCAACTTGCATACCCCTGGAAATCTCAATATTTATATTTTTTCGGGTTTTCTTCAACTTGCATACCCCTGGAAATCTCAATTCTTATACTTTTTTCGGTTTTCACGTACTTGGCTATCGACAACATGTTTTAATTTGACTTATATCAAGACATGTAGCACTCTAACTTGCTTCAAGACAAGCTCGCCTGAACGTTTTATTAAGTTGACTTCAACTTGCATACCCCTGGAAATCTCAATACTTATACTTTTTTCGGTTTTCTTCAACTTGCATACCCCTGGAAATCTCAATACTTATACTTTTTTCGGTTTTCTTCAACTTGCATACCCCTGGAAATGCCAATATTTATACTTTTTTCGGTTTTCTTCAACTTGCATACCCCTGGAAATCTCAATACTTATACTTTTTTCGGTTTTCTTCAACTTGCATACCCCTGACAATCTCAATACTTGTACTTTTTTCGGTTTTCACGTACTTGGCTATCGACAATATGTTTTACTTTGACTTATATCAAGACATGTAGCACTCTAACTTGCTTCAAGACAAGCTCGCCTGCAAGTTTTATTAAGTTTTCTTCAACTTGCATACCCCTGGAAATCTCAATACTTATACTTTTTTCGGTTTTCTTCAACTTGCATACCCCTGGAAATCTCAATATTTATACTTTTTTCGGTTTTCTTCAACTTGCATACCCCTGGAAATCTCAATTCTTATACTTTTTTCGGTTTTCTTCAACTTGCATACCCCTAGAAATCTCAATACTTATACTTTTTTCGGTTTTCTTCAACTTGCATACCCCTGGAAATCTCAATATTTATACTTTTTTCGGTTTTCTTCAACTTGCATACCCCTGACAATCTCAATATTATACTTTTTTCGGTTTTCACGTACTTGGCTATCGAAAATATGATTTACTTTGACTTATATCAAGACATGTAGCACTCTAACTTGCTTCAAGACAAGCTCGCCTGCAAGTTTGATTAAGTTTTCTTCAACTTGCATACCCCTGGAAATCTCAATATTTATACTTTTTTCGGTTTTCTTCAACTTGCATACCCCTGGAAATCTCAATACTTATACTTTTTTCGGTTTTCTTCAACTTGCATACCCCTGGAAATCTCAATATTTATACTTTTTTCGGTTTTTTCAACTTGCATACCCCTGGAAATCTCAATACTTATACTTTTTTCGGTTTTCTTCAACTTGCATACCCCTGACAATCTCAATTCTTATACTTTTTTCGGTTTTCACGTACTTGGCTATCGACAACATGTTTTACTTTAACTTATATCAAGACATGTAGCACTCTAACTTGCTTCAAGACAAGCTTGCCTGCAAGTTTTATTAAGTTTTCTTCAACTTGCATACCCCTGGAAATCTCAATACTTATACTTTTTTCGGTTTTCTTCAACTTGCATACCCCTGACAATCTCAATACTTGTACTTTTTTCGGTTTTCACGTACTTGGCTATCGACAATATGTTTTACTTTGACTTATATCAAGACATGTAGCACTCTAACTTGCTTCAAGACAAGCTCGCCTGCAAGTTTTATTAAGTTTTCTTCAACTTGCATACCCCTGGAAATCTCAATACTTATACTTTTTTCGGTTTTCTTCAACTTGCATACCCCTGGAAATCTCAATATTTATACTTTTTTCGGTTTTCTTCAACTTGCATACCCCTGGAAATCTCAATTCTTATACTTTTTTCGGTTTTCTTCAACTTGCATACCCCTGGAAATCTCAATACTTATACTTTTTTCGGTTTTCTTCAACTTGCATACCCCTGACAATCTCAATACTTGTACTTTTTTCGGTTTTCACGTACTTGGCTATCGACAATATGTTTTACTTTGACTTATATCAAGACATGTAGCACTCTAACTTGCTTCAAGACAAGCTCGCCTGCAAGTTTTATTAAGTTTTCTTCAACTTGCATACCCCTGGAAATCTCAATACTTATACTTTTTTCGGTTTTCTTCAACTTGCATACCCCTGGAAATCTCAATATTTATACTTTTTTCGGTTTTCTTCAACTTGCATACCCCTGGAAATCTCAATTCTTATACTTTTTTCGGTTTTCTTCAACTTGCATACCCCTAGAAATCTCAATACTTATACTTTTTTCGGTTTTCTTCAACTTGCATACCCCTGGAAATCTCAATATTTATACTTTTTTCGGTTTTCTTCAACTTGCATACCCCTGACAATCTCAATATTATACTTTTTTCGGTTTTCACGTACTTGGCTATCGACAATATGTTTTACTTTGACTTATATCAAGACATGTAGCACTCTAACTTGCTTCAAGACAAGCTCGCCTGCAAGTTTGATTAAGTTTTCTTCAACTTGCATACCCCTGGAAATCTCAATATTTATACTTTTTTCGCTTTTCTTCAACTTGCATACCCCTGGAAATCTCAATATTTATACTTTTTTCGGTTTTCTTCAACTTGCATACCCCTGGAAATCTCAATACTTATACTTTTTTCGGTTTTCTTCAACTTGCATACCCCTGGAAATCTCAATTCTTATACTTTTTTCGGTTTTCACGTACTTGGCTATCGACAACATGTTTTAATTTGACTTATATCAAGACATGTAGCACTCTAACTTGCTTCAAGACAAGCTCGCCTGAACGTTTTATTAAGTTGACTTCAACTTGCATACCCCTGGAAATCTCAATACTTATACTTTTTTCGGTTTTCTTCAACTTGCATACCCCTGGAAATCTCAATATTTATACTTTTTTCGGTTTTCTTCAACTTGCATACCCCTGGAAATCTCAATACTTATACTTTTTTCGGTTTTCTTCAACTTGCATACCCCTGGAAATCTCAATTCTTATACTTTTTTCGGTTTTCACGTACTTGGCTATCGACAACATGTTTTAATTTGACTTATATCAAGACATGTAGCACTCTAACTTGCTTCAAGACAAGCTCGCCTGCAAGTTTGATTAAGTTTTCTTCAACTTGCATACCCCTGGAAATCTCAATATTTATACTTTTTTCGGTTTTCTTCAACTTGCATACCCCTGGAAATCTCAATATTTATACTTTTTTCGGTTTTCTTCAACTTGCATACCCCTGACAATCTCAATATTATACTTTTTTCGGTTTTCACGTACTTGGCTATCGACAATATGTTTTACTTTGACTTATATCAAGACATGTAGCACTCTAACTTGCTTCAAGACAAGCTCGCCTGCAAGTTTGATTAAGTTTTCTTCAACTTGCATACCCCTGGAAATCTCAATATTTATACTTTTTTCGGTTTTCTTCAACTTGCATACCCCTGGAAATCTCAATATTTATACTTTTTTCGGTTTTCTTCAACTTGCATACCCCTGGAAATCTCAATACTTATACTTTTTTCGGTTTTCTTCAACTTGCATACCCCTGGAAATCTCAATTCTTATACTTTTTTCGGTTTTCACGTACTTGGCTATCGACAACATGTTTTAATTTGACTTATATCAAGACATGTAGCACTCTAACTTGCTTCAAGACAAGCTCGCCTGAACGTTTTATTAAGTTGACTTCAACTTGCATACCCCTGGAAATCTCAATACTTATACTTTTTTCGGTTTTCTTCAACTTGCATACCCCTGGAAATCTCAATTCTTATACTTTTTTCGGTTTTCTTCAACTTGCATACCCCTAGAAATCTCAATACTTATACTTTTTTCGGTTTTCTTCAACTTGCATACCCCTGGAAATCTCAATATTTATACTTTTTTCGGTTTTCTTCAACTTGCATACCCCTGACAATCTCAATATTATACTTTTTTCGGTTTTCACGTACTTGGCTATCGACAATATGTTTTACTTTGACTTATATCAAGACATGTAGCACTCTAACTTGCTTCAAGACAAGCTCGCCTGCAAGTTTGATTAAGTTTTCTTCAACTTGCATACCCCTGGAAATCTCAATATTTATACTTTTTTCGGTTTTCTTCAACTTGCATACCCCTGGAAATCTCAATATTTATACTTTTTTCGGTTTTCTTCAACTTGCATACCCCTGGAAATCTCAATACTTATACTTTTTTCGGTTTCTTTCAACTTGCATACCCCTGACAATCTCAATTCTTATACTTTTTTCGGTTTTCACGTACTTAACTATCGACAACATGTTTTACTTTAACTTATATCAAGACATGTAGCACTCTAACTTGCTTCAAGACAAGCTTGCCTGCAAGTTTTATTAAGTTTTCTTCAACTTGCATACCCCTGGAAATCTCAATACTTATACTTTTTTCGGTTTTCTTCAACTTGCATACCCCTGGAAATCTCAATACTTATACTTTTTTCGGTTTTCTTCAACTTGCATACCCCTGACAATCTCAATACTTATACTTTTTTCGGTTTTCACGTACTTGGCTATCGACAATATGTTTTACTTTGACTTATATCAAGACATGTAGCACTCTAACTTGCTTCAAGACAAGCTCGCCTGCAAGTTTGATTAAGTTTTCTTCAACTTGCATACCCCTGGAAATCTCAATATTTATACTTTTTTCGGTTTTCTTCAACTTGCATACCCCTGACAATCTCAATACTTATACTTTTTTCGGTTTTCACGTACTTGGCTATCGACAATATGTTTTACTTTGACTTATATCAAGACATGTAGCACTCTAACTTGCTTCAAGACAAGCTCGCCTGCAAGTTTTATTAAGTTTTCTTCAACTTGCATACCCCTGGAAATCTCAATATTTATACTTTTTTCGGTTTTCTTCAACTTGCATACCCCTGGAAATCTCAATACTTATACTTTTTTCGGTTTTCTTCAACTTGCATACCCCTGGAAATCTCAATACTTATACTTTTTTCGGTTTTCTTCAACTTGCATACCCCTGGAAATCTCAATATTTATACTTTTTTCGGTTTTCTTCAACTTGCATACCCCTGGAAATCTCAATACTTATACTTTTTTCGGTTTTCTTCAACTTGCATACGTCTGACAATCTCAATACTTATACTTTTTTCGGTTTTCACGTACTTGGCTATCGACAACATGTTTTACTTTAACTTATATCAAGACATGTAGCACTCTAACTTGCTTCAAGACAAGCTCGCCTGCAAGTTTTATTAAGTTTTCTTCAACTTGCATACCCCTGGAAATCTCAATACTTATACTTTTTTCGGTTTTCTTCAACTTGCATACCCCTGGAAATCTCAATACTTATACTTTTTTCGGTTTTCACGTACTTGGCTATCGACAACATGTTTTACTTTAACTTATATCAAGACATGTAGCACTCTAACTTGCTGCAAGACAAGCTCGCCTGCAAGTTTTATTAAGTTTTCTTCAACTTGCATACCCCTGGAAATCTCAATATTTATACTTTTTTCGGTTTTCTTCAACTTGCATACCCCTGGAAATCTCAATACTTATACTTTTTTCGGTTTTCACGTACTTGGCTATCGACAACATGTTTTACTTTAACTTATATCAAGACATGTAGCACTCTAACTTGCTTCAAGACAAGCTCGCCTGCAAGTTTTATTAAGTTTTCTTCAACTTGCATACCCCTGGAAATCTCAATATTTATACTTTTTTCGGTTTTCTTCAACTTGCATACCCCTGGAAATCTCAATACTTATACTTTTTTCGGTTTTCTTCAACTTGCATACCCCTGGAAATCTCAATTCTTATACTTTTTTCGGTTTTCACGTACTTGGCTATCGACAACATGTTTTAATTTGACTTATATCAAGACATGTAGCACTCTAACTTGCTTCAAGACAAGCTCGCCTGAACGTTTTATTAAGTTGACTTCAACTTGCATACCCCTGGAAATCTCAATACTTATACTTTTTTCGGTTTTCTTCAACTTGCATACCCCTGGAAATCTCAATACTTATACTTTTTTCGGTTTTCTTCAACTTGCATACCCCTGGAAATCTCAATACTTATACTTTTTTCGGTTTTCTTCAACTTGCATACCCCTGGAAATCTCAATACTTATACTTTTTTCGGTTTTCTTCAACTTGCATACCCCTGGAAATCTCAATACTTATACTTTTTTCGGTTTTCTTCAACTTGCATACCCCTGGAAATCTCAATACTTATACTTTTTTCGGTTTTCACGTACTTGGCTATCGACAACATGTTTTACTTTAACTTATATCAAGACATGTAGCACTCTAACTTGCTGCAAGACAAGCTCGCCTGCAAGTTTTATTAAGTTTTCTTCAACTTGCATACCCCTGGAAATCTCAATATTTATACTTTTTTCGGTTTTCTTCAACTTGCATACCCCTGGAAATCTCGATACTTATACTTTTTTCGGTTTTCACGTACTTGGCTATCGACAACATGTTTTACTTTAACTTATATCAAGACATGTAGCACTCTAACTTGCTTCAAGACAAGCTCGCCTGCAAGTTTTATTAAGTTTTCTTCAACTTGCATACCCCTGGAAATCTCAATATTTATACTTTTTTCGGTTTTCTTCAACTTGCATACCCCTGGTAATCTCAATACTTATACTTTTTTCGGTTTTCACGTACTTGGCTATCGACAACATGTTTTAATTTGACTTATATCAAGACATGTAGCACTCTAACTTGCTTCAAGACAAGCTCGCCTGAACGTTTTATTAAGTTGACTTCAACTTGCATACCCCTGGAAATCTCAATATTTATACTTTTTTCGGTTTGCTTCAACTTGCATCACCCTGGAAATCTCAATACTTATACTTTTTTCGGTTTTCACGTACTTGGCTAACGACACCATGTTTTACATTGACTTATATCAAGACATGTAGCACTCTAACTTGCTTCAAGACAAGCTCGCCTGCAAGTTTGATTAAGTTTTCTTCAACTTGCATACCCCTGGAAATCTCAATATTTATACTTTTTTCGGTTTTCTTCAACTTGCATACCCCTGGAAATCTCAATACTTATACTTTTTTCGGTTTTCTTCAACTTGCATACCCCTGGAAATCTCAATACTTATACTTTTTTCGGTTTTCTTCAACTTGCATACCCCTGGAAATCTCAATATTTATACTTTTTTCGGTTTTCTTCAACTTGCATACCCCTGGAAATCTCAATACTTATACTTTTTTCGGTTTTCTTCAACTTGCATACCCCTGACAATCTCAATACTTATACTTTTTTCGGTTTTCACGTACTTGGCTATCGACAACATGTTTTACTTTAACTTATATCAAGACATGTAGCACTCTAACTTGCTTCAAGACAAGCTCGCCTGCAAGTTTTATTAAGTTTTCTTCAACTTGCATACCCCTGGAAATCTCAATACTTATACTTTTTTCGGTTTTCTTCAACTTGCATACCCCTGGAAATCTCAATACTTATACTTTTTTCGGTTTTCACGTACTTGGCTATCGACAACATGTTTTAATTTGACTTATATCAAGACATGTAGCACTCTAACTTGCTTCAAGACAAGCTCGCCTGCAAGTTTGATTAAGTTTTCTTCAACTTGCATACCCCTGGAAATCTCAATATTTATACTTTTTTCGGTTTTCTTCAACTTGCATACCCCTGGAAATCTCAATACTTATACTTTTTTCGGTTTTCACGTACTTGGCTATCGACAACATGTTTTACTTTAACTTATATCAAGACATGTAGCACTCTAACTTGCTTCAAGACAAGCTCGCCTGCAAGTTTTATTAAGTTTTCTTCAACTTGCATACCCCTGGAAATCTCAATATTTATACTTTTTTCGGTTTTCTTCAACTTGCATACCCCTGACAATCTCAATACTTATACTTTTTTCGGTTTTCACGTACTTGGCTATCGACAACATGTTTTACTTTAACTTATATCAAGACATGTAGCACTCTAACTTGCTTCAAGACAAGCTCGCCTGCAAGTTTTATTAAGTTTTCTTCAACTTGCATACCCCTGGAAATCTCAATACTTATACTTTTTTCGGTTTTCTTCAACTTGCATACCCCTGGAAATCTCAATACTTATACTTTTTTCGGTTTTCACGTACTTGGCTATCGACAACATGTTTTACTTTAACTTATATCAAGACATGTAGCACTCTAACTTGCTGCAAGACAAGCTCGCCTGCAAGTTTTATTAAGTTTTCTTCAACTTGCATACCCCTGGAAATCTCAATATTTATACTTTTTTCGGTTTTCTTCAACTTGCATACCCCTGGAAATCTCAATACTTATACTTTTTTCGGTTTCCACGTACTTGGCTATCGACAATATGTTTTACTTTGACTTATATCAAGACATGTAGCACTCTAACTTGCTTCAAGACAAGCTCGCCTGCAAGTTTGATTAAGTTTTCTTCAACTTGCATACCCCTGGAAATCTCAATATTTATACTTTTTTCGGTTTTCTTCAACTTGCATACCCCTGGAAATCTCAATACTTATACTTTTTTCGGTTTTCACGTACTTGGCTATCGACAACATGTTTTACTTTAACTTATATCAAGACATGTAGCACTCTAACTTGCTTCAAGACAAGCTCGCCTGCAAGTTTTATTAAGTTTTCTTCAACTTGCATACCCCTGGAAATCTCAATATTTATACTTTTTTCGGTTTTCTTCAACTTGCATACCCCTGGAAATCTCAATACTTATACTTTTTTCGGTTTTCACGTACTTGGCTATCGACAACATGTTTTACTTTGACTTATATCAAGACATGTAGCACTCTAACTTGCTTCAAGACAAGCTTGCCTGCAAGTTTATCAAGTTTTCTTCAACTTGCATACCCCTGGAAATCTCAATACTTATACTTTTTTCGGTTTTCTTCAACTTGCATACCCCTGGAAATCTCAATTCTTATACTTTTTTCGGTTTTCACGTACTTGGCTATCGACAACATGTTTTAATTTGACTTATATCAAGACATGTAGCACTCTAACTTGCTTCAAGACAAGCTCGCCTGAACGTTTTATTAAGTTGACTTCAACTTGCATACCCCTGGAAATCTCAATATTTATACTTTTTTCGGTTTGCTTCAACTTGCATCACCCTGGAAATCTCAATACTTATACTTTTTTCGGTTTTCACGTACTTGGCTAACGACAACATGTTTTACATTGACTTATATCAAGACATGTAGCACTCTAACTTGCTTCAAGACAAGCTCGCCTGCAAGTTTTATTAAGTTTTCTTCAACTTGCATACCCCTGGAAATCTCAATACTTATA
Organism: Tetranychus urticae; assembly: GCF_039701765.1. Taxonomy (NCBI): domain Eukaryota; kingdom Metazoa; phylum Arthropoda; class Arachnida; order Trombidiformes; family Tetranychidae; genus Tetranychus; species Tetranychus urticae. Next base: position 171,734 of record NW_028315838.1, read on the forward strand.
CTTTTTTCGGTTTTCTTCAACTTGCATACCCCTGGAAATCTCAATACTTATACTTTTTACGGTTTTCTTCAACTTGCATACCCCTGCAAATCTCAATACTTATACTTTTTTCGGTTTTCACGTACTTGGCTATCGACAACATGTTTTACTTTAACTTATATCAAGACATGTAGCACTCTAACTTGCTTCAAGACAAGCTCGCCTGCAAGTTTTATTAAGTTTTCTTCAACTTGCATACCCCTGGAAATCTCAATATTTATACTTTTTTCGGTTTTCTTCAACTTGCATACCCCTGGAAATCTCAATTCTTATACTTTTTTCGGTTTTCACGTACTTGGCTATCGACAATATGTTTTACTTTGACTTATATCAAGACATGTAGCACTCTAACTTGCTTCAAGACAAGCTCGCCTGCAAGTTTGATTAAGTTTTCTTCAACTTGCATACCCCTGGAAATCTCAATATTTATACTTTTTTCGGTTTTCTTCAACTTGCATACCCCTGGAAATCTCAATACTTATACTTTTTTCGGTTTTCACGTACTTGGCTATCGACAACATGTTTTAATTTGACTTATATCAAGACATGTAGCACTCTAACTTGCTTCAAGACAAGCTCGCCTGAACGTTTTATTAAGTTGACTTCAACTTGCATACCCCTGGAAATCTCAATATTTATACTTTTTTCGGTTTGCTTCAACTTGCATCACCCTGGAAATCTCAATACTTATACTTTTTTCGGTTTTCACGTACTTGGCTAACGACAACATGTTTTACATTGACTTATATCAAGACATGTAGCACTCTAACTTGCTTCAAGACAAGCTCGCCTGCAAGTTTTATTAAGTTTTCTTCAACTTGCATACCCCTGGAAATCTCAATACTTATACTTTTTTCGGTTTTCTTCAACTTGCATACCCCTGGAAATCTCAATACTTATACTTTTTACGGTTTTCTTCAACTTGCATACCCCTGCAAATCTCAATACTTATACTTTTTTCGGTTTTCACGTACTTGGCTATCGACAACATGTTTTACTTTAACTTATATCAAGACATGTAGCACTCTAACTTGCTTCAAGACAAGCTCGCCTGCAAGTTTTATTAAGTTTTCTTCAACTTGCATACCCCTGGAAATCTCAATATTTATACTTTTTTCGGTTTTCTTCAACTTGCATACCCCTGGAAATCTCAATATTTATACTTTTTTCGGTTTTCTTCAACTTGCATACCCCTGCAAATCTCAATACTTATACTTTTTTCGGTTTTCACGTACTTGGCTATCGACAATATGTTTTACTTTGACTTATATCAAGACATGTAGCACTCTAACTTGCTTCAAGACAAGCTCGCCTGCAAGTTTTATTAAGTTTTCTTCAACTTGCATACCCCTGGAAATCTCAATATTTATACTTTTTTCGGTTTGCTTCAACTTGCATACCCCTGAAAATCTCAATACTTATACTTTTTTCGGTTTTCACGTACTTGGCTAACGACAACATGTTTTACTTTAACTTATATCAAGACATGTAGCACTCTAACTTGCTTCAAGACAAGCTCGCCTGCAAGTTTTATTAAGTTTTCTTCAACTTGCATACCCCTGGAAATCTCAATATTTATACTTTTTTCGGTTTTCTTCAACTTGCATACCCCTGGAAATCTCAATACTTATACTTTTTTCGGTTTTCACGTACTTGGCTATCGACAACATGTTTTACTTTAACTTATATCAAGACATGTAGCACTCTAACTTGCTTCAAGACAAGCTCGCCTGAACGTTTTATTAAGTTGACTTCAACTTGCATACCCCTGGAAATCTCAATATTTATACTTTTTTCGGTTTGCTTCAACTTGCATCACCCTGGAAATCTCAATACTTATACTTTTTTCGGTTTTCACGTACTTGGCTAACGACAACATGTTTTACATTGACTTATATCAAGACATGTAGCACTCTAACTTGCTTCAAGACAAGCTCGCCTGCAAGTTTTATTAAGTTGACTTCAACTTGCATACCCCTGGAAATCTCAATACTTATACTTTTTTCGGTTTTCTTCAACTTGCATACCCCTGGAAATCTCAATACTTATACTTTTTACGGTTTTCTTCAACTTGCATACCCCTGCAAATCTCAATACTTATACTTTTTTCGGTTTTCACGTACTTGGCTATCGACAACATGTTTTACTTTAACTTATATCAAGACATGTAGCACTCTAACTTGCTTCAAGACAAGCTCGCCTGCAAGTTTTATTAAGTTTTCTTCAACTTGCATACCCCTGGAAATCTCAATATTTATACTTTTTTCGGTTTTCTTCAACTTGCATACCCCTGGAAATCTCAATATTTATACTTTTTTCGGTTTTCTTCAACTTGCATACCCCTGCAAATCTCAATACTTATACTTTTTTCGGTTTTCACGTACTTGGCTATCGACAATATGTTTTACTTTGACTTATATCAAGACATGTAGCACTCTAACTTGCTTCAAGACAAGCTCGCCTGCAAGTTTTATTAAGTTTTCTTCAACTTGCATACCCCTGGAAATCTCAATATTTATACTTTTTTCGGTTTGCTTCAACTTGCATACCCCTGGAAATCTCAATACTTATACTTTTTTCGGTTTTCACGTACTTGGCTAACGACAACATGTTTTACTTTAACTTATATCAAGACATGTAGCACTCTAACTTGCTTCAAGACAAGCTCGCCTGCAAGTTTTATTAAGTTTTCTTCAACTTGCATACCCCTGGAAATCTCAATATTTATACTTTTTTCGGTTTTCTTCAACTTGCATACCCCTGGAAATCTCAATACTTATACTTTTTTCGGTTTTCACGTACTTGGCTATCGACAACATGTTTTACTTTAACTTATATCAAGACATGTAGCACTCTAACTTGCTTCAAGACAAGCTCGCCTGAACGTTTTATTAAGTTGACTTCAACTTGCATACCCCTGGAAATCTCAATATTTATACTTTTTTCGGTTTGCTTCAACTTGCATCACCCTGGAAATCTCAATACTTATACTTTTTTCGGTTTTCACGTACTTGGCTAACGACAACATGTTTTACATTGACTTATATCAAGACATGTAGCACTCTAACTTGCTTCAAGACAAGCTCGCCTGCAAGTTTTATTAAGTTGACTTCAACTTGCATACCCCTGGAAATCTCAATACTTATACTTTTTTCGGTTTTCTTCAACTTGCATACCCCTGGAAATCTCAATACTTATACTTTTTACGGTTTTCTTCAACTTGCATACCCCTGCAAATCTCAATACTTATACTTTTTTCGGTTTTCACGTACTTGGCTATCGACAACATGTTTCACTTTAACTTATATCAAGACATGTAGCACTCTAACTTGCTTCAAGACAAGCTCGCCTGCAAGTTTTATTAAGTTTTCTTCAACTTGCATACCCCTGGAAATCTCAATATTTATACTTTTTTCGGTTTTCTTCAACTTGCATACCCCTGGAAATCTCAATACTTATACTTTTTTCGGTTTTCACGTACTTGGCTATCGACAACATGTTTTACTTTAACTTATATCAAGACATGTAGCACTCTAACTTGCTTCAAGACAAGCTCGCCTGAACGTTTTATTAAGTTGACTTCAACTTGCATACCCCTGGAAATCTCAATATTTATACTTTTTTCGGTTTGCTTCAACTTGCATCACCCTGGAAATCTCAATACTTATACTTTTTTCGGTTTTCACGTACTTGGCTAACGACAACATGTTTTACATTGACTTATATCAAGACATGTAGCACTCTAACTTGCTTCAAGACAAGCTCGCCTGCAAGTTTTATTAAGTTGACTTCAACTTGCATACCCCTGGAAATCTCAATACTTATACTTTTTTCGGTTTTCTTCAACTTGCATACCCCTGGAAATCTCAATACTTATACTTTTTACGGTTTTCTTCAACTTGCATACCCCTGCAAATCTCAATACTTATACTTTTTTCGGTTTTCACGTACTTGGCTATCGACAACATGTTTTACTTTAACTTATATCAAGACATGTAGCACTCTAACTTGCTTCAAGACAAGCTCGCCTGCAAGTTTTATTAAGTTTTCTTCAACTTGCATACCCCTGGAAATCTCAATATTTATACTTTTTTCGGTTTTCTTCAACTTGCATACCCCTGGAAATCTCAATATTTATACTTTTTTCGGTTTTCTTCAACTTGCATACCCCTGCAAATCTCAATACTTATACTTTTTTCGGTTTTCACGTACTTGGCTATCGACAATATGTTTTACTTTGACTTATATCAAGACATGTAGCACTCTAACTTGCTTCAAGACAAGCTCGCCTGCAAGTTTTATTAAGTTTTCTTCAACTTGCATACCCCTGGAAATCTCAATATTTATACTTTTTTCGGTTTGCTTCAACTTGCATACCCCTGGAAATCTCAATACTTATACTTTTTTCGGTTTTCACGTACTTGGCTAACGACAACATGTTTTACTTTAACTTATATCAAGACATGTAGCACTCTAACTTGCTTCAAGACAAGCTCGCCTGCAAGTTTTATTAAGTTTTCTTCAACTTGCATACCCCTGGAAATCTCAATATTTATACTTTTTTCGGTTTTCTTCAACTTGCATACCCCTGGAAATCTCAATACTTATACTTTTTTCGGTTTTCACGTACTTGGCTATCGACAACATGTTTTACTTTAACTTATATCAAGACATGTAGCACTCTAACTTGCTTCAAGACAAGCTCGCCTGAACGTTTTATTAAGTTGACTTCAACTTGCATACCCCTGGAAATCTCAATATTTATACTTTTTTCGGTTTGCTTCAACTTGCATCACCCTGGAAATCTCAATACTTATACTTTTTTCGGTTTTCACGTACTTGGCTAACGACAACATGTTTTACATTGACTTATATCAAGACATGTAGCACTCTAACTTGCTTCAAGACAAGCTCGCCTGCAAGTTTTATTAAGTTGACTTCAACTTGCATACCCCTGGAAATCTCAATACTTATACTTTTTTCGGTTTTCTTCAACTTGCATACCCCTGGAAATCTCAATACTTATACTTTTTACGGTTTTCTTCAACTTGCATACCCCTGCAAATCTCAATACTTATACTTTTTTCGGTTTTCACGTACTTGGCTATCGACAACATGTTTCACTTTAACTTATATCAAGACATGTAGCACTCTAACTTGCTTCAAGACAAGCTCGCCTGCAAGTTTTATTAAGTTTTCTTCAACTTGCATACCCCTGGAAATCTCAATATTTATACTTTTTTCGGTTTGCTTCAACTTGCATACCCCTGGAAATCTCAATACTTATACTTTTTTCGGTTTTCACGTACTTGGCTAACGACAACATGTTTTAAATTGACTTATATCAAGACATGTAGCACTCTAACTTGCTTCAAGACAAGCTCGCCTGCAAGTTTTATTAAGTTTTCTTCAACTTGCATACCCCTGGAAATCTCAATACTTATACTTTTTTCGGTTTTCTTCAACTTGCATACCCCTGGAAATCTCAATACTTATACTTTTTACGGTTTTCTTCAACACGCATACCCCTGCAAATCTCAATACTTATACTTTTTTCGGTTTTCACGTACTTGGCTATCGACAACATGTTTTACTTTAACTTATATCAAGACATGTAGCACTCTAACTTGCTTCAAGACAAGCTCGCCTGCAAGTTTTATTAAGTTTTCTTCAACTTGCATACCCCTGGAAATCTCAATATTTATACTTTTTTCGGTTTGCTTCAACTTGCATACCCCTGGAAATCTCAATACTTATACTTTTTTCGGTTTTCACGTACTTGGCTAACGACAACATGTTTTACTTTAACTTATATCAAGACATGTAGCACTCTAACTTGCTTCAAGACAAGCTCGCCTGCAAGTTTCATTAAGTTTTCTTCAACTTGCATACCCCTGGAAATCTCAATACTTATACTTTTTTCGGTTTTCTTCAACTTGCATACCCCTGGAAATCTCAATACTTATACTTTTTACGGTTTTCTTCAACTTGCATACCCCTGGAAATCTCAATACTTATACTTTTTTCGGTTTTCACGTACTTGGCTATCGACAACATGTTTTACTTTAACTTATATCAAGACATGTAGCACTCTAACTTGCTTCAAGACAAGCTCGCCTGCAAGTTTTATTAAGTTTTCTTCAACTTGCATACCCCTGGAAATCTCAATATTTATACTTTTTTCGGTTTTCTTCAACTTGCATACCCCTGGAAATCTCAATTCTTATACTTTTTTCGGTTTTCACGTACTTGGCTATCGACAATATGTTTTACTTTGACTTATATCAAGACATGTAGCACTCTAACTTGCTTCAAGACAAGCTCGCCTGCAAGTTTGATTAAGTTTTCTTCAACTTGCATACCCCTGGAAATCTCAATATTTATACTTTTTTCGGTTTTCTTCAACTTGCATACCCCTGGAAATCTCAATTCTTATACTTTTTTCGGTTTTCACGTACTTGGCTATCGACAACATGTTTTACTTTAACTTATATCAAGACATGTAGCACTCTAACTTGCTTCAAGACAAGCTCGCCTGCAAGTTTTATTAAGTTTTCTTCAACTTGCATACCCCTGGAAATCTCAATATTTATACTTTTTTCGGTTTGCTTCAACTTGCATACCCCTGGAAATCTCAATACTTATACTTTTTTCGGTTTTCACGTACTTGGCTAACGACAACATGTTTTACTTTAACTTATATCAAGACATGTAGCACTCTAACTTGCTTCAAGACAAGCTCGCCTGCAAGTTTTATTAAGTTTTCTTCAACTTGCATACCCCTGGAAATCTCAATATTTATACTTTTTTCGGTTTTCTTCAACTTGCATACCCCTGACAATCTCAATTCTTATACTTTTTTCGGTTTTCACGTACTTGGCTATCGACAACATGTTTTACTTTGACTTATATCAAGACATGTAGCACTCTAACTCGCTTCAAGACAAGCTCGCCTGCAAGTTTTATTAAGTTTTCTTCAACTTGCATACCCCTGGAAATCTCAATATTTATACTTTTTTCGGTTTGCTTCAACTTGCATCACCCTGGAAATCTCAATACTTATACTTTTTTCGGTTTTCACGTACTTGGCTAACGACAACATGTTTTACATTGACTTATATCAAGACATGTAGCACTCTAACTTGCTTCAAGACAAGCTCGCCTGCAAGTTTTATTAAGTTTTCTTCAACTTGCATACCCCTGGAAATCTCAATACTTATACTTTTTTCGGTTTTCTTCAACTTGCATACCCCTGGAAATCTCAATACTTATACTTTTTTCGGTTTTCACGTACTTGGCTATCGACAACATGTTTTACTTTAACTTATATCAAGACATGTAGCACTCTAACTTGCTTCAAGACAAGCTCGCCTGCAAGTTTTATTAAGTTTTCTTCAACTTGCATACCCCTGGAAATCTCAATATTTATACTTTTTTCGGTTTTCTTCAACTTGCATACCCCTGGAAATCTCAATTCTTATACTTTTTTCGGTTTTCACGTACTTGGCTATCGACAATATGTTTTACTTTGACTTATATCAAGACATGTAGCACTCTAACTTGCTTCAAGACAAGCTCGCCTGCAAGTTTGATTAAGTTTTCTTCAACTTGCATACCCCTGGAAATCTCAATATTTATACTTTTTTCGGTTTTCTTCAACTTGCATACCCCTGGAAATCTCAATTCTTATACTTTTTTCGGTTTTCACGTACTTGGCTATCGACAACATGTTTTACTTTAACTTATATCAAGACATGTAGCACTCTAACTTGCTTCAAGACAAGCTCGCCTGCAAGTTTTATTAAGTTTTCTTCAACTTGCATACTGCTGGAAATCTCAATATTTATACTTTTTTCGGTTTGCTTCAACTTGCATACCCCTGGAAATCTCAATACTTATACTTTTTTCGGTTTTCACGTACTTGGCTAACGACAACATGTTTTACTTTAACTTATATCAAGACATGTAGCACTCTAACTTGCTTCAAGACAAGCTCGCCTGCAAGTTTTATTAAGTTTTCTTCAACTTGCATACCCCTGGAAATCTCAATATTTATACTTTTTTCGGTTTTCTTCAACTTGCATACCCCTGACAATCTCAATTCTTATACTTTTTTCGGTTTTCACGTACTTGGCTATCGACAACATGTTTTACTTTGACTTATATCAAGACATGTAGCACTCTAACTCGCTTCAAGACAAGCTCGCCTGCAAGTTTTATTAAGTTTTCTTCAACTTGCATACCCCTGGAAATCTCAATATTTATACTTTTTTCGGTTTGCTTCAACTTGCATCACCCTGGAAATCTCAATACTTATACTTTTTTCGGTTTTCACGTACTTGGCTAACGACAACATGTTTTACATTGACTTATATCAAGACATGTAGCACTCTAACTTGCTTCAAGACAAGCTCGCCTGCAAGTTTTATTAAGTTTTCTTCAACTTGCATACCCCTGGAAATCTCAATACTTATACTTTTTTCGGTTTTCTTCAACTTGCATACCCCTGGAAATCTCAATACTTATACTTTTTACGGTTTTCTTCAACTTGCATACCCCTGGAAATCTCAATACTTATACTTTTTTCGGTTTTCACGTACTTGGCTATCGACAACATGTTTTACTTTAACTTATATCAAGACATGTAGCACTCTAACTTGCTTCAAGACAAGCTCGCCTGCAAGTTTTATTAAGTTTTCTTCAACTTGCATACCCCTGGAAATCTCAATATTTATACTTTTTTCGGTTTTCTTCAACTTGCATACCCCTGGAAATCTCAATTCTTATACTTTTTTCGGTTTTCACGTACTTGGCTATCGACAATATGTTTTACTTTAACTTATATCAAGACATGTAGCACTCTAACTTGCTTCAAGACAAGCTCGCCTGCAAGTTTCATTAAGTTTTCTTCAACTTGCATACCCCTGGAAATCTCAATACTTATATTTTTTTCGGTTTTCTTCAACTTGCATACCCCTGGAAATCTCAATTCTTATACTTTTTTCGGTTTTCACGTACTTGACTATCGACAACATGTTTTACTTTAACGCATATCAAGACATGTAGCACTCTAACTTGCTTCGCGACAAGCTCGCCTGCAAGTTTTATTAAGTTTTCTTCAACTTGCATACCCCTAGAAATCCCAATATTTATACTTTTTTCGGTTTTCTTCAACTTGCATACCCCTGGAAATCTCAATACTTATACTTTTTTCGGTTTTCACGTACTTGGCTATCGACAATATGTTTTACTTTGACTTATATCAAGACATGTAGCACTCTAACTCGCTTCAAGACAAGCTCGCCTGCAAGTTTTATTAAGTTTTCTTCAACTTGCATACCCCTGGAAATCTCAATATTTATACTTTTTTCGGTTTGCTTCAACTTGCATACCCCTGGAAATCTCAATACTTATACTTTTTTCGGTTTTCACGTACTTGGCTAACGACAACATGTTTTACTTTAACTTATATCAAGACATGTAGCACTCTAACTTGCTTCAAGACAAGCTCGCCTGCAAGTTTTATTAAGTTTTCTTCAACTTGCATACCCCTGGAAATCTCAATATTTATACTTTTTTCGGTTTTCTTCAACTTGCATACCCCTGCAAATCTCAATACTTATACTTTTTTCGGTTTTCACGTACTTGGCTATCGACAACATGTTTTACTTTAACTTATATCAAGACATGTAGCACTCTAACTTGCTTCAAGACAAGCTCGCCTGAACGTTTTATTAAGTTGACTTCAACTTGCATACCCCTGGAAATCTCAATATTTATACTTTTTTCGGTTTGCTTCAACTTGCATCACCCTGGAAATCTCAATACTTATACTTTTTTCGGTTTTCACGTACTTGGCTAACGACAACATGTTTTACATTGACTTATATCAAGACATGTAGCACTCTAACTTGCTTCAAGACAAGCTCGCCTGCAAGTTTTATTAAGTTTTCTTCAACTTGCATACCCCTGGAAATCTCAATACTTATACTTTTTTCGGTTTTCTTCAACTTGCATACCCCTGGAAATCTCAATACTTATACTTTTTACGGTTTTCTTCAACTTGCATACCCCTGGAAATCTCAATACTTATACTTTTTTCGGTTTTCACGTACTTGGCTATCGACAACATGTTTTACTTTAACTTATATCAAGACATGTAGCACTCTAACTTGCTTCAAGACAAGCTCGCCTGCAAGTTTTATTAAGTTTTCTTCAACTTGCATACCCCTGGAAATCTCAATATTTATACTTTTTTCGGTTTTCTTCAACTTGCATACCCCTGGAAATCTCAATACTTATACTTTTTTCGGTTTTCACGTACTTGGCTATCGACAACATGTTTTACTTTAACTTATATCAAGACATGTAGCACTCTAACTTGCTTCAAGACAAGCTCGCCTGAACGTTTTATTAAGTTGACTTCAACTTGCATACCCCTGGAAATCTCAATATTTATACTTTTTTCGGTTTGCTTCAACTTGCATCACCCTGGAAATCTCAATACTTATACTTTTTTCGGTTTTCACGTACTTGGCTAACGACAACATGTTTTACATTGACTTATATCAAGACATGTAGCACTCTAACTTGCTTCAAGACAAGCTCGCCTGCAAGTTTTATTAAGTTTTCTTCAACTTGCATACCCCTGGAAATCTCAATACTTATACTTTTTTCGGTTTTCTTCAACTTGCATACCCCTGGAAATCTCAATTCTTATACTTTTTTCGGTTTTCACGTACTTGGCTATCGACAACATGTTTTACTTTGACTTATATCAAGACATGTAGCACTCTAACTTGCTTCAAGACAAGCTCGCCTGCAAGTTTTATTAAGTTTTCTTCAACTTGCATACCCCTGGAAATCTCAATATTTATACTTTTTTCGGTTTTCTTCAACTTGCATACCCCTGGAAATCTCAATACTTATACTTTTTTCGGTTTTCACGTACTTGGCTATCGACAACATGTTTTACTTTAACTTATATCAAGACATGTAGCACTCTAACTTGCTTCAAGACAAGCTCGCCTGCAAGTTTTATTAAGTTTTCTTCAACTTGCATACCCCTGGAAATCTCAATATTTATACTTTTTTCGGTTTGCTTCAACTTGCATACCCCTGGAAATCTCAATACTTATACTTTTTTCGGTTTTCACGTACTTGGCTATCGACAACATGTTTTACTTTGACTTATATCAAGACATGTAGCACTCTAACTTGCTTCAAGACAAGCTCGCCTGCAAGTTTTATTAAGTTTTCTTCAACTTGCATACCCCTGGAAATCTCAATACTTATACTTTTTTCGGTTTTCTTCAACTTGCATACCCCTGGAAATCTCAATACTTATACTTTTTTCGGTTTTCACGTACTTGGCTATCGACAACATGTTTTACTTTAACTTATATCAAGACATGTAGCACTCTAACTTGCTGCAAGACAAGCTCGCCTGCAAGTTTTATTAAGTTTTCTTCAACTTGCATACCCCTGAAAATCTCAATATTTATACTTTTTTCGGTTTTCTTCAACTTGCATACCCCTGGAAATCTCAATACTTATACTTTTTTCGGTTTTCTTCAACTTGCATACCCCTGGAAATCTCAAAACTTATACTTTTTTCGGTTTGCTTCAACTTGCATACCCCTGGAAATCTCAATTCTTATACTTTTTTCGGTTTTCACGTACTTGGCTATCGACAACATGTTTTACTTTGACTTATATCAAGACATGTAGCACTCTAACTTGCTTCAAGACAAGCTTGCCTGCAAGTTTTATTAAGTTTTCTTCAACTTGCATACCCCTGGAAATCTCAATACTTATACTTTTTTCGGTTTTCTTCAACTTGCATACCCCTTGAAATCTCAATACTTATACTTTTTGCGGTTTCCACGTACTTGGCTATCGACAACATGTTTTACTTCAACTTATATCAAGACATGTAGCACTCTAACTTGCTTCGCGACAAGCTCGCCTGCAAGTTTTATTAAGTTTTCTTCAACTTGCATACCCCTGAAAATCTCAATATTTATACTTTTTTCGGTTTTCTTCAACTTGCATACCCCTGAAAATCTCAATACTTATACTTTTTTCGGTTTTCTTCAACTTGCATACCCCTGGAAATCTCAATACTTATACTTTTTTCGGTTTATACGTACTTGGCTAACGACAATATGTTTTACTTTGACTTATATCAAGACATGTAGCACTCTAACTTGCTTCAAGACAAGCTTGCCTGCAAGTTTTATTAAGTTTTCTTCAACTTGCATACCCCTGGAAATCTCAATACTTATACTTTTTCGGTTTGCTTCAACTTGCATACCCCTGGAAATCTCAATACTTATACTTTTTTCGGTTTTCTTCAACTTGCATACCCCTGGAAATCTCAAAACTTATACTTTTTTCGGTTTTCTTCAACTTGCATACCCCTGGAAATCTCAAAACTTATACTTTTTTCGGTTTGCTTCAACTTGCATACCCCTGGAAATCTCAATTCTTATACTTTTTTCGGTTTTCACGTACTTGGCTATCGACAACATGTTTTACTTTGACTTATATCAAGACATGTAGCACTCTAACTTGCTTCAAGACAAGCTTGCCTGCAAGTTTTATTAAGTTTTCTTCAACTTGCATACCCCTGGAAATCTCAATACTTATACTTTTTTCGGTTTTCTTCAACTTGCATACCCCTTGAAATCTCAATACTTATACTTTTTGCGGTTTCCACGTACTTGGCTATCGACAACATGTTTTACTTCAACTTATATCAAGACATGTAGCACTCTAACTTGCTTCGCGACAAGCTCGCCTGCAAGTTTTATTAAGTTTTCTTCAACTTGCATACCCCTGGAAATCTCAAAACTTATACTTTTTTCGGTTTGCTTCAACTTGCATACCCCTGGAAATCTCAATTCTTATACTTTTTTCGGTTTTCACGTACTTGGCTATCGACAACATGTTTTACTTTGACTTATATCAAGACATGTAGCACTCTAACTTGCTTCAAGACAAGCTCGCCTGCAAGTTTTATTAAGTTTTCTTCAACTTGCATACCCCTGGAAATCTCAATATTTATACTTTTTTCGGTTTTCTTCAACTTGCATACCCCTGGAAATCTCAATACTTATACTTTTTTCGGTTTTCACGTACTTGGCTATCGACAACATGTTTTACTTTAACTTATATCAAGACATGTAGCACTCTAACTTGCTTCAAGACAAGCTCGCCTGAACTTTTTATTAAGTTGACTTCAACTTGCATACCCCTGGAAATCTCAATGTTTATACTTTTTTCGGTTTGCTTCAACTTGCATCACCCTGGAAATCTCAATACTTATACTTTTTTCGGTTTTCACGTACTTGGCTAACGACAACATGTTTTACATTGACTTATATCAAGACATGTAGCACTCTAACTTGCTTCAAGACAAGCTCGCCTGCAAGTTTTATTAAGTTTTCTTCAACTTGCATACCCCTGGAAATCTCAATACTCTTACTTTTTTCGGTTTTCTTCAACTTGCATACCCCTGGAAATCTCAATACTTATACTTTTTACGGTTTTCTTCAACTTGCATACCCCTGGAAATCTCAATACTTATACTTTTTTCGGTTTTCACGTACTTGGCTATCGACAACATGTTTTACTTTAACTTATATCAAGACATGTAGCACTCTAACTTGCTTCAAGACAAGCTCGCCTGCAAGTTTTATTAAGTTTTCTTCAACTTGCATACCCCTGGAAATCTCAATATTTATACTTTTTTCGGTTTTCTTCAACTTGCATACCCCTGGAAATCTCAATTCTTATACTTTTTTCGGTTTTCACGTACTTGGCTATCGACAATATGTTTTACTTTGACTTATATCAAGACATGTAGCACTCTAACTTGCTTCAAGACAAGCTCGCCTGCAAGTTTGATTAAGTTTTCTTCAACTTGCATACCCCTGGAAATCTCAATATTTATACTTTTTTCGGTTTTCTTCAACTTGCATACCCCTGGAAATCTCAATACTTATACTTTTTTCGGTTTTCACGTACTTGGCTATCGACAACATGTTTTACTTTAACTTATATCAAGACATGTAGCACTCTAACTTGCTTCAAGACAAGCTCGCCTGAACGTTTTATTAAGTTGACTTCAACTTGCATACCCCTGGAAATCTCAATGTTTATACTTTTTTCGGTTTTCTTCAACTTGCATACCCCTGGAAATCTCAATACTTATACTTTTTACGGTTTTCTTCAACTTGCATACCCCTGGAAATCTCAATACTTATACTTTTTTCGGTTTTCACGTACTTGGCTATCGACAACATGTTTTACTTTAACTTATATCAAGACATGTAGCACTCTAACTTGCTTCAAGACAAGCTCGCCTGCAAGTTTTATTAAGTTTTCTTCAACTTGCATACCCCTGGAAATCTCAATATTTATACTTTTTTCGGTTTTCTTCAACTTGCATACCCCTGGAAATCTCAATTCTTATACTTTTTTCGGTTTTCACGTACTTGGCTATCGACAACATGTTTTACTTTAACTTATATCAAGACATGTAGCACTCTAACTTGCTTCAAGACAAGCTCGCCTGCAAGTTTTATTAAGTTTTCTTCAACTTGCATACCCCTGGAAATCTCAATATTTATACTTTTTTCGGTTTTCTTCAACTTGCATACCCCTGGAAATCTCAATATTTATACTTTTTTCGGTTTTCTTCAACTTGCATACCCCTGGAAATCTCAATACTTATACTTTTTTCGGTTTTCACGTACTTGGCTATCGACAACATGTTTTACTTTAACTTATATCAAGACATGTAGCACTCTAACTTGCTTCAAGACAAGCTCGCCTGCAAGTTTTATTAAGTTTTCTTCAACTTGCATACCCCTGAAAATCTCAATATTTATACTTTTTTCGGTTTTCTTCAACTTGCATACCCCTGAAAATCTCAATACTTATACTTTTTTCGGTTTTCTTCAACTTGCATACCCCTGGAAATCTCAATACTTATACTTTTTTCGGTTTTTACGTACTTGACTATCGACAACATGTTTTACTTTAACTTATATCAAGACATGTAGCACTCTGACTTTCTTCAAGACAAGCTCGCCTGCAAGTTTTATTAAGTTTTCTTCAACTTGCATACCCCTGAAAATCTCAATATTTATACTTTTTTCGGTTTTCTTCAACTTGCATACCCCTGAAAATCTCAATACTTATACTTTTTTCGGTTTTCTTCAACTTGCATACCCCTGGAAATCTCAATACTTATACTTTTTTCGGTTTATACGTACTTGGCTAACGACAATATGTTTTACTTTGACTTATATCAAGACATGTAGCACTCTAACTTGCTTCAAGACAAGCTTGCCTGCAAGTTTTATTAAGTTTTCTTCAACTTGCATACCCCTGGAAATCTCAATACTTATACTTTTTTCGGTTTGCTTCAACTTGCATACCCCTGGAAATCTCAATACTTATACTTTTTTCGGTTTTCTTCAACTTGCATACCCCTGGAAATCTCAAAACTTATACTTTTTTCGGTTTTCACGTACTTGGCTATCGACAACATGTTTTACTTTGACTTATATCAAGACATGTAGCACTCTAACTTGCTTCAAGACAAGCTTGCCTGCAAGTTTTATTAAGTTTTCTTCAACTTGCATACCCCTGGAAATCTCAATATTTATACTTTTTTCGGTTTTCTTCAACTTGCATACCCCTGGAAATCTCAATACTTATACTTTTTTCGGTTTTCACGTACTTGGCTAACGACAACATGTTTTACTTTAACTTATATCAAGACATGTAGCACTCTAACTTGCTTCAAGACAAGCTCGCCTGCAAGTTTTTTAAGTTTTCTTCAACTTGCATACCCCTGAAAATCTCAATATTTATACTTTTTTCGGTTTTCTTCAACTTGCATACCCCTGAAAATCTCAATACTTATACTTTTTTCGGTTTTCTTCAACTTGCATACCCCTGGAAATCTCAATACTTATACTTTTTTCGGTTTTTACGTACTTGACTATCGACAACATGTTTTACTTTAACTTATATCAAGACATGTAGCACTCTAACTTGCTTCAAGACAAGCTCGCCTGCAAGTTTTATTAAGTTTTCTTCAACTTGCATACCCCTGAAAATCTCAATATTTATACTTTTTTCGGTTTTCTTCAACTTGCATACCCCTGAAAATCTCAATACTTATACTTTTTTCGGTTTTCTTCAACTTGCATACCCCTGGAAATCTCAATACTTATACTTTTTTCGGTTTATACGTACTTGGCTAACGACAATATGTTTTACTTTGACTTATATCAAGATATGTAGCACTCTAACTTGCTTCAAGACAAGCTTGCCTGCAAGTTTTATTAAGTTTTCTTCAACTTGCATACCCCTGGAAATCTCAATACTTATACTTTTTTCGGTTTGCTTCAACTTGCATACCCCTGGAAATCTCAAAACATACTTTTTTCGGTTTGCTTCAACTTGCATACCCCTGGAAATCTCAATACTTATACTTTTTTCGGTTTTCTTCAACTTGCATACCCCTGGAAATCTCAAAACTTATACTTTTTTCGGTTTGCTTCAACTTGCATACCCCTGGAAATCTCAATTCTTATACTTTTTTCGGTTTTCACGTACTTGGCTATCGACAACATGTTTTACTTTGACTTATATCAAGACATGTAGCACTCTAACTTGCTTCAAGACAAGCTTGCCTGCAAGTTTTATTAAGTTTTCTTCAACTTGCATACCCCTGGAAATCTCAATACTTATACTTTTTTCGGTTTTCTTCAACTTGCATACCCCTTGAAATCTCAAAACTTATACTTTTTTCGGTTTGCTTCAACTTGCATACCCCTGGAAATCTCAATATTTATACTTTTTTCGGTTTTCTTCAACTTGCATACCCCTTGAAATCTCAATACTTATACTTTTTGCGGTTTCCACGTACTTGGCTATCGACAACATGTTTTACTTCAACTTATATCAAGACATGTAGCACTCTAACTTGCTTCGCGACAAGCTCGCCTGCAAGTTTTATTAAGTTTTCTTCAACTTGCATACCCCTGGAAATCTCAAAACTTATAATTTTTTCGGTTTTCTTCAACTTGCATACCCCTGGAAATCTCAAAACTTATACTTTTTTCGGTTTGCTTCAACTTGCATACCCCTGGAAATCTCAATACTTATACTTTTTTCGGTTTTCACGTACTTGGCTATCGACAACATGTTTTACTTTGACTTATATCAAGACATGTAGCACTCTAACTTGCTTCAAGACAAGCTCGCCTGCAAGTTTTATTAAGTTGACTTCAACTTGCATACCCCTGGAAATCTCAATACTTATACTTTTTTCGGTTTGCTTCAACTTGCATACCCCTGGAAATCTCAATACTTATACTTTTTTCGGTTTTCTTCAACTTGCATACCCCTGGAAATCTCAATACTTATTCTTTTTTCGGTTTTCACGTACTTGGCTATCGACAACATGTTTTACTTTGACTTATATCAAGACATGTAGCACTCTAACTTGCTTCAAGACAAGCTCGCCTGCAAATTTTATTAAGTTGACTTCAACTTGCATACCCCTGGAAATCTCAATACTTATACTTTTTTCGGTTTTCTTCAACTTGCATACCCCTGGAAATCTCAATACTTATACTTTTTTCGGTTTTCACGTACTTGGCTATCGACAACATGTTTTACTTTGACTTATATCAAGACATGTAGCACTCTAACTTGCTTCAAGACAAGCTCGCCTGCAAGTTTTATTAAGTTGACTTCAACTTGCATACCCCTGGAAATCTCAATACTTATACTTTTTTCGGTTTGCTTCAACTTGCATACCCCTGGAAATCTCAATACTTATACTTTTTTCGGTTTTCTTCAACTTGCATACCCCTGGAAATCTCAATACTTATTCTTTTTTCGGTTTTCACGTACTTGGCTATCGACAACATGTTTTACTTTGACTTATATCAAGACATGTAGCACTCTAACTTGCTTCAAGACAAGCTCGCCTGCAAATTTTATTAAGTTGACTTCAACTTGCATACCCCTGGAAATCTCAATACTTATACTTTTTTCGGTTTTCTTCAACTTGCATACCCCTGGAAATCTCAATACTTATACTTTTTTCGGTTTTCACGTACTTGGCTAACGACAACATGTTTTACATTGACTTATATCAAGACATGTAGCACTCTAACTTGCTTCAAGACAAGCTCGCCTGCAAGTTTTATTAAGTTTTCTTCAACTTGCATACCCCTGGAAATCTCAATACTTATACTTTTTTCGGTTTTCTTCAACTTGCATACCCCTGGAAATCTCAATATTTATACTTTTTTCGGTTTTCTTCAACTTGCATACCCCTGGAAATCTCAATTCTTATACTTTTTTCGGTTTTCTTCAACTTGCATACCCCTAGAAATCTCAATACTTATACTTTTTTCGGTTTTCTTCAACTTGCATACCCCTGGAAATCTCAATATTTATACTTTTTTCGGTTTTCTTCAACTTGCATACCCCTGGAAATCTCAATACTTATACTTTTTTCGGTTTTCACGTACTTGGCTAACGACAACATGTTTTACATTGACTTATATCAAGACATGTAGCACTCTAACTTGCTTCAAGACAAGCTCGCCTGCAAGTTTTATTAAGTTTTCTTCAACTTGCATACCCCTGGAAATCTCAATACTTATACTTTTTTCGGTTTTCTTCAACTTGCATACCCCTGGAAATCTCAATATTTATACTTTTTTCGGTTTTCTTCAACTTGCATACCCCTGGAAATCTCAATTCTTATACTTTTTTCGGTTTTCTTCAACTTGCATACCCCTAGAAATCTCAATACTTATACTTTTTTCGGTTTTCTTCAACTTGCATACCCCTGGAAATCTCAATATTTATACTTTTTTCGGTTTTCTTCAACTTGCATACCCCTGACAATCTCAATATTATACTTTTTTCGGTTTTCACGTACTTGGCTATCGACAATATGTTTTACTTTGACTTATATCAAGACATGTAGCACTCTAACTTGCTTCAAGACAAGCTCGCCTGCAAGTTTGATTAAGTTTTCTTCAACTTGCATACCCCTGGAAATCTCAATATTTATACTTTTTTCGGTTTTCTTCAACTTGCATACCCCTGGAAATCTCAATACTTATACTTTTTTCGGTTTTCTTCAACTTGCATACCCCTGACAATCTCAATACTTGTACTTTTTTCGGTTTTCACGTACTTGGCTATCGACAATATGTTTTACTTTGACTTATATCAAGACATGTAGCACTCTAACTTGCTTCAAGACAAGCTCGCCTGCAAGTTTTATTAAGTTTTCTTCAACTTGCATACCCCTGGAAATCTCAATACTTATACTTTTTTCGGTTTTCTTCAACTTGCATACCCCTGGAAATCTCAATATTTATACTTTTTTCGGTTTTCTTCAACTTGCATACCCCTGGAAATCTCAATTCTTATACTTTTTTCGGTTTTTTTCAACTTGCATACCCCTAGAAATCTCAATACTTATACTTTTTTCGGTTTTCTTCAACTTGCATACCCCTGACAATCTCAATACTTATACTTTTTTCGGTTTTCACGTACTTGGCTATCGACAATATGTTTTACTTTGACTTATATCAAGACATGTAGCACTCTAACTTGCTTCAAGACAAGCTCGCCTGCAAGTTTGATTAAGTTTTCTTCAACTTGCATACCCCTGGAAATCTCAATATTTATACTTTTTTCGGTTTTCTTCAACTTGCATACCCCTGACAATCTCAATACTTATACTTTTTTCGGTTTTCACGTACTTGGCTATCGACAATATGTTTTACTTTGACTTATATCAAGACATGTAGCACTCTAACTTGCTTCAAGACAAGCTCGCCTGCAAGTTTTATTAAGTTTTCTTCAACTTGCATACCCCTGGAAATCTCAATATTTATACTTTTTTCGGTTTTCTTCAACTTGCATACCCCTGGAAATCTCAATTCTTATACTTTTTTCGGTTTTCTTCAACTTGCATACCCCTGGAAATCTCAATATTTATACTTTTTTCGGTTTTCTTCAACTTGCATACCCCTGGAAATCTCAATACTTATACTTTTTTCGGTTTTCTTCAACTTGCATACCCCTGACAATCTCAATACTTATACTTTTTTCGGTTTTCACGTACTTGGCTATCGACAACATGTTTTACTTTAACTTATATCAAGACATGTAGCACTCTAACTTGCTTCAAGACAAGCTCGCCTGCAAGTTTTATTAAGTTTTCTTCAACTTGCATACCCCTGGAAATCTCAATACTTATACTTTTTTCGGTTTTCTTCAACTTGCATACCCCTGGAAATCTCAATACTTATACTTTTTTCGGTTTTCACGTACTTGGCTATCGACAACATGTTTTACTTTAACTTATATCAAGACATGTAGCACTCTAACTTGCTGCAAGACAAGCTCGCCTGCAAGTTTTATTAAGTTTTCTTCAACTTGCATACCCCTGGAAATCTCAATATTTATACTTTTTTCGGTTTTCTTCAACTTGCATACCCCTGGAAATCTCAATACTTATACTTTTTTCGGTTTTCTTCAACTTGCATACCCCTGGAAATCTCAATTCTTATACTTTTTTCGGTTTTCACGTACTTGGCTATCGACAACATGTTTTAATTTGACTTATATCAAGACATGTAGCACTCTAACTTGCTTCAAGACAAGCTCGCCTGAACGTTTTATTAAGTTGACTTCAACTTGCATACCCCTGGAAATCTCAATACTTATACTTTTTTCGGTTTTCTTCAACTTGCATACCCCTGGAAATCTCAATACTTATACTTTTTTCGGTTTTCTTCAACTTGCATACCCCTGGAAATCTCAATATTTATACTTTTTTCGGTTTTCTTCAACTTGCATACCCCTGGAAATCTCAATACTTATACTTTTTTCGGTTTTCTTCAACTTGCATACCCCTGACAATCTCAATACTTGTACTTTTTTCGGTTTTCACGTACTTGGCTATCGACAATATGTTTTACTTTGACTTATATCAAGACATGTAGCACTCTAACTTGCTTCAAGACAAGCTCGCCTGCAAGTTTTATTAAGTTTTCTTCAACTTGCATACCCCTGGAAATCTCAATACTTATACTTTTTTCGGTTTTCTTCAACTTGCATACCCCTGGAAATCTCAATATTTATACTTTTTTCGGTTTTCTTCAACTTGCATACCCCTGGAAATCTCAATTCTTATACTTTTTTCGGTTTTCTTCAACTTGCATACCCCTAGAAATCTCAATACTTATACTTTTTTCGGTTTTCTTCAACTTGCATACCCCTGGAAATCTCAATATTTATACTTTTTTCGGTTTTCTTCAACTTGCATACCCCTGACAATCTCAATATTATACTTTTTTCGGTTTTCACGTACTTGGCTATCGACAATATGTTTTACTTTGACTTATATCAAGACATGTAGCACTCTAACTTGCTTCAAGACAAGCTCGCCTGCAAGTTTGATTAAGTTTTCTTCAACTTGCATACCCCTGGAAATCTCAATATTTATACTTTTTTCGGTTTTCTTCAACTTGCATACCCCTGGAAATCTCAATACTTATACTTTTTTCGGTTTTCTTCAACTTGCATACCCCTGGAAATCTCAATATTTATACTTTTTTCGGTTTTCTTCAACTTGCATACCCCTGGAAATCTCAATACTTATACTTTTTTCGGTTTTCTTCAACTTGCATACCCCTGACAATCTCAATTCTTATACTTTTTTCGGTTTTCACGTACTTGGCTATCGACAACATGTTTTACTTTAACTTATATCAAGACATGTAGCACTCTAACTTGCTTCAAGACAAGCTTGCCTGCAAGTTTTATTAAGTTTTCTTCAACTTGCATACCCCTGGAAATCTCAATACTTATACTTTTTTCGGTTTTCTTCAACTTGCATACCCCTGACAATCTCAATACTTGTACTTTTTTCGGTTTTCACGTACTTGGCTATCGACAATATGTTTTACTTTGACTTATATCAAGACATGTAGCACTCTAACTTGCTTCAAGACAAGCTCGCCTGCAAGTTTTATTAAGTTTTCTTCAACTTGCATACCCCTGGAAATCTCAATACTTATACTTTTTTCGGTTTTCTTCAACTTGCATACCCCTGGAAATCTCAATATTTATACTTTTTTCGGTTTTCTTCAACTTGCATACCCCTGGAAATCTCAATTCTTATACTTTTTTCGGTTTTCTTCAACTTGCATACCCCTAGAAATCTCAATACTTATACTTTTTTCGGTTTTCTTCAACTTGCATAACCCTGGAAATCTCAATATTTATACTTTTTTCGGTTTTCTTCAACTTGCATACCCCTGGAAATCTCAATATTTATACTTTTTTCGGTTTTCTTCAACTTGCATACCCCTGGAAATCTCAATACTTATACTTTTTTCGGTTTTCTTCAACTTGCATACCCCTGACAATCTCAATACTTATACTTTTTTCGGTTTTCACGTACTTGGCTATCGACAACATGTTTTACTTTAACTTATATCAAGACATGTAGCACTCTAACTTGCTTCAAGACAAGCTCGCCTGCAAGTTTTATTAAGTTTTCTTCAACTTGCATACCCCTGGAAATCTCAATACTTATACTTTTTTCGGTTTTCTTCAACTTGCATACCCCTGGAAATCTCAATACTTATACTTTTTTCGGTTTTCACGTACTTGGCTATCGACAATATGTTTTACTTTGACTTATATCAAGACATGTAGCACTCTAACTTGCTGCAAGACAAGCTCGCCTGCAAGTTTTATTAAGTTTTCTTCAACTTGCATACCCCTAGAAATCTCAATACTTATACTTTTTTCGGTTTTCTTCAACTTGCATACCCCTGGAAATCTCAATACTTATACTTTTTTCGGTTTTCTTCAACTTGCATACCCCTGACAATCTCAATACTTGTACTTTTTTCGGTTTTCACGTACTTGGCTATCGACAATATGTTTTACTTTGACTTATATCAAGACATGTAGCACTCTAACTTGCTTCAAGACAAGCTCGCCTGCAAGTTTTATTAAGTTTTCTTCAACTTGCATACCCCTGGAAATCTCAATACTTATACTTTTTTCGGTTTTCTTCAACTTGCATACCCCTGGAAATCTCAATATTTATACTTTTTTCGGTTTTCTTCAACTTGCATACCCCTGGAAATCTCAATTCTTATACTTTTTTCGGTTTTCTTCAACTTGCATACCCCTAGAAATCTCAATACTTATACTTTTTTCGGTTTTCTTCAACTTACATACCCCTGGAAATCTCAATATTTATACTTTTTTCGGTTTTCTTCAACTTGCATACCCCTGGAAATCTCAATTCTTATACTTTTTTCGGTTTTCTTCAACTTGCATACCCCTAGAAATCTCAATACTTATACTTTTTTCGGTTTTCTTCAACTTGCATACCCCTGGAAATCTCAATATTTATACTTTTTTCGGTTTTCTTCAACTTGCATACCCCTGGAAATCTCAATATTTATATTTTTTCGGGTTTTCTTCAACTTGCATACCCCTGGAAATCTCAATTCTTATACTTTTTTCGGTTTTCACGTACTTGGCTATCGACAACATGTTTTAATTTGACTTATATCAAGACATGTAGCACTCTTACTTGCTTCAAGACAAGCTCGCCTGAACGTTTTATTAAGTTGACTTCAACTTGCATACCCCTGGAAATCTCAATACTTATACTTTTTTCGGTTTTCTTCAACTTGCATACCCCTGGAAATCTCAATACTTATACTTTTTTCGGTTTTCTTCAACTTGCATACCCCTGGAAATCTCAATATTTATACTTTTTTCGGTTTTCTTCAACTTGCATACCCCTGACAATCTCAATACTTGTACTTTTTTCGGTTTTCACGTACTTGGCTATCGACAATATGTTTTACTTTGACTTATATCAAGACATGTAGCACTCTAACTTGCTTCAAGACAAGCTCGCCTGCAAGTTTTATTAAGTTTTCTTCAACTTGCATACCCCTGGAAATCTCAATACTTATACTTTTTTCGGTTTTCTTCAACTTGCATACCCCTGGAAATCTCAATATTTATACTTTTTTCGGTTTTCTTCAACTTGCATACCCCTGGAAATCTCAATTCTTATACTTTTTTCGGTTTTCTTCAACTTGCATACCCCTAGAAATCTCAATACTTATACTTTTTTCGGTTTTCTTCAACTTGCATACCCCTGGAAATCTCAATATTTATACTTTTTTCGGTTTTCTTCAACTTGCATACCCCTGACAATCTCAATATTATACTTTTTTCGGTTTTCACGTACTTGGCTATCGACAATATGTTTTACTTTGACTTATATCAAGACATGTAGCACTCTAACTTGCTTCAAGACAAGCTCGCCTGCAAGTTTGATTAAGTTTTCTTCAACTTGCATACCCCTGGAAATCTCAATATTTATACTTTTTTCGGTTTTCTTCAACTTGCATACCCCTGGAAATCTCAATACTTATACTTTTTTCGGTTTTCTTCAACTTGCATACCCCTGGAAATCTCAATATTTATACTTTTTTCGGTTTTCTTCAACTTGCATACCCCTGGAAATCTCAATACTTATACTTTTTTCGGTTTTCTTCAACTTGCATACCCCTGACAATCTCAATTCTTATACTTTTATCGGTTTTCACGTACTTGGCTATCGACAACATGTTTTACTTTAACTTATATCAAGACATGTAGCACTCTAACTTGCTTCAAGACAAGCTTGCCTGCAAGTTTTATTAAGTTTTCTTCAACTTGCATACCCCTGGAAATCTCAATACTTATACTTTTTTCGGTTTTCTTCAACTTGCATACCCCTGACAATCTCAATACTTGTACTTTTTTCGGTTTTCACGTACTTGGCTATCGACAATATGTTTTACTTTGACTTATATCAAGACATGTAGCACTCTAACTTGCTTCAAGACAAGCTTGCCTGCAAGTTTTATTAAGTTTTCTTCAACTTGCATACCCCTGGAAATCTCAATACTTATACTTTTTTCGGTTTTCTTCAACTTGCATACCCCTGACAATCTCAATACTTGTACTTTTTTCGGTTTTCACGTACTTGGCTATCGACAATATGTTTTACTTTGACTTATATCAAGACATGTAGCACTCTAACTTGCTTCAAGACAAGCTCGCCTGCAAGTTTTATTAAGTTTTCTTCAACTTGCATACCCCTGGAAATCTCAATACTTATACTTTTTTCGGTTTTCTTCAACTTGCATACCCCTGGAAATCTCAATATTTATACTTTTTTCGGTTTTCTTCAACTTGCATACCCCTGGAAATCTCAATTCTTATACTTTTTTCGGTTTTCTTCAACTTGCATACCCCTAGAAATCTCAATACTTATACTTTTTTCGGTTTTCTTCAACTTGCATACCCCTGGAAATCTCAATATTTATACTTTTTTCGGTTTTCTTCAACTTGCATACCCCTGGAAATCTCAATATTTATACTTTTTTCGGTTTTCTTCAACTTGCATACCCCTGGAAATCTCAATACTTATACTTTTTTCGGTTTTCTTCAACTTGCATACCCCTGACAATCTCAATACTTATACTTTTTTCGGTTTTCACGTACTTGGCTATCGACAACATGTTTTACTTTAACTTATATCAAGACATGTAGCACTCTAACTTGCTTCAAGACAAGCTCGCCTGCAAGTTTTATTAAGTTTTCTTCAACTTGCATACCCCTGGAAATCTCAATACTTATACTTTTTTCGGTTTTCTTCAACTTGCATACCCCTGGAAATCTCAATACTTATACTTTTTTCGGTTTTCACGTACTTGGCTATCGACAACATGTTTTACTTTAACTTATATCAAGACATGTAGCACTCTAACTTGCTGCAAGACAAGCTCGCCTGCAAGTTTTATTAAGTTTTCTTCAACTTGCATACCCCTGGAAATCTCAATATTTATACTTTTTTCGGTTTTCTTCAACTTGCATACCCCTGGAAATCTCAATACTTATACTTTTTTCGGTTTTCACGTACTTGGCTATCGACAACATGTTTTACTTTAACTTATATCAAGACATGTAGCACTCTAACTTGCTTCAAGACAAGCTCGCCTGCAAGTTTTATTAAGTTTTCTTCAACTTGCATACCCCTGGAAATCTCAATATTTATACTTTTTTCGGTTTTCTTCAACTTGCATACCCCTGGAAATCTCAATACTTATACTTTTTTCGGTTTTCTTCAACTTGCATACCCCTGGAAATCTCAATTCTTATACTTTTTTCGGTTTTCACGTACTTGGCTATCGACAACATGTTTTAATTTGACTTATATCAAGACATGTAGCACTCTAACTTGCTTCAAGACAAGCTCGCCTGAACGTTTTATTAAGTTGACTTCAACTTGCATACCCCTGGAAATCTCAATACTTATACTTTTTTCGGTTTTCTTCAACTTGCATACCCCTGGAAATCTCAATACTTATACTTTTTTCGGTTTTCTTCAACTTGCATACCCCTGGAAATCTCAATATTTATACTTTTTTCGGTTTTCTTCAACTTGCATACCCCTGGAAATCTCAATACTTATACTTTTTTCGGTTTTCTTCAACTTGCATACCCCTGACAATCTCAATACTTGTACTTTTTTCGGTTTTCACGTACTTGGCTATCGACAATATGTTTTACTTTGACTTATATCAAGACATGTAGCACTCTAACTTGCTTCAAGACAAGCTCGCCTGCAAGTTTTATTAAGTTTTCTTCAACTTGCATACCCCTGGAAATCTCAATACTTATACTTTTTTCGGTTTTCTTCAACTTGCATACCCCTGGAAATCTCAATATTTATACTTTTTTCGGTTTTCTTCAACTTGCATACCCCTGGAAATCTCAATTCTTATACTTTTTTCGGTTTTCTTCAACTTGCATACCCCTAGAAATCTCAATACTTATACTTTTTTCGGTTTTCTTCAACTTGCATACCCCTGGAAATCTCAATATTTATACTTTTTTCGGTTTTCTTCAACTTGCATACCCCTGACAATCTCAATATTATACTTTTTTCGGTTTTCACGTACTTGGCTATCGACAATATGTTTTACTTTGACTTATATCAAGACATGTAGCACTCTAACTTGCTTCAAGACAAGCTCGCCTGCAAGTTTGATTAAGTTTTCTTCAACTTGCATACCCCTGGAAATCTCAATATTTATACTTTTTTCGGTTTTCTTCAACTTGCATACCCCTGGAAATCTCAATACTTATACTTTTTTCGGTTTTCTTCAACTTGCATACCCCTGGAAATCTCAATATTTATACTTTTTTCGGTTTTCTTCAACTTGCATACCCCTGGAAATCTCAATACTTATACTTTTTTCGGTTTTCTTCAACTTGCATACCCCTGACAATCTCAATACTTGTACTTTTTTCGGTTTTCACGTACTTGGCTATCGACAATATGTTTTACTTTGACTTATATCAAGACATGTAGCACTCTAACTTGCTTCAAGACAAGCTCGCCTGCAAGTTTTATTAAGTTTTCTTCAACTTGCATACCCCTGGAAATCTCAATACTTATACTTTTTTCGGTTTTCTTCAACTTGCATACCCCTGGAAATCTCAATATTTATACTTTTTTCGGTTTTCTTCAACTTGCATACCCCTGGAAATCTCAATTCTTATACTTTTTTCGGTTTTCTTCAACTTGCATACCCCTAGAAATCTCAATACTTATACTTTTTTCGGTTTTCTTCAACTTGCATACCCCTGGAAATCTCAATATTTATACTTTTTTCGGTTTTCTTCAACTTGCATACCCCTGACAATCTCAATATTATACTTTTTTCGGTTTTCACGTACTTGGCTATCGACAATATGTTTTACTTTGACTTATATCAAGACATGTAGCACTCTAACTTGCTTCAAGACAAGCTCGCCTGCAAGTTTGATTAAGTTTTCTTCAACTTGCATACCCCTGGAAATCTCAATATTTATACTTTTTTCGGTTTTCTTCAACTTGCATACCCCTGGAAATCTCAATACTTATACTTTTTTCGGTTTTCTTCAACTTGCATACCCCTGGAAATCTCAATATTTATACTTTTTTCGGTTTTCTTCAACTTGCATACCCCTGGAAATCTCAATACTTATACTTTTTTCGGTTTTCTTCAACTTGCATACCCCTGACAATCTCAATTCTTATACTTTTTTCGGTTTTCACGTACTTGGCTATCGACAACATGTTTTACTTTAACTTATATCAAGACATGTAGCACTCTAACTTGCTTCAAGACAAGCTTGCCTGCAAGTTTTATTAAGTTTTCTTCAACTTGCATACCCCTGGAAATCTCAATACTTATACTTTTTTCGGTTTTCTTCAACTTGCATACCCCTGACAATCTCAATACTTATACTTTTTTCGGTTTTCACGTACTTGGCTATCGACAATATGTTTTACTTTGACTTATATCAAGACATGTAGCACTCTAACTTGCTTCAAGACAAGCTCGCCTGCAAGTTTGATTAAGTTTTCTTCAACTTGCATACCCCTGGAAATCTCAATATTTATACTTTTTTCGGTTTTCTTCAACTTGCATACCCCTGACAATCTCAATATTATACTTTTTTCGGTTTTCACGTACTTGGCTATCGACAATATGTTTTACTTTGACTTATATCAAGACATGTAGCACTCTAACTTGCTTCAAGACAAGCTCGCCTGCAAGTTTGATTAAGTTTTCTTCAACTTGCATACCCCTGGAAATCTCAATATTTATACTTTTTTCGGTTTTCTTCAACTTGCATACCCCTGGAAATCTCAATACTTATACTTTTTTCGGTTTTCTTCAACTTGCATACCCCTGGAAATCTCAATATTTATACTTTTTTCGGTTTTCTTCAACTTGCATACCCCTGGAAATCTCAATACTTATACTTTTTTCGGTTTTCTTCAACTTGCATACCCCTGACAATCTCAATTCTTATACTTTTTTCGGTTTTCACGTACTTGGCTATCGACAACATGTTTTACTTTAACTTATATCAAGACATGTAGCACTCTAACTTGCTTCAAGACAAGCTTGCCTGCAAGTTTTATTAAGTTTTCTTCAACTTGCATACCCCTGGAAATCTCAATACTTATACTTTTTTCGGTTTTCTTCAACTTGCATACCCCTGACAATCTCAATACTTATACTTTTTTCGGTTTTCACGTACTTGGCTATCGACAATATGTTTTACTTTGACTTATATCAAGACATGTAGCACTCTAACTTGCTTCAAGACAAGCTCGCCTGCAAGTTTTATTAAGTTTTCTTCAACTTGCATACCCCTGGAAATCTCAATATTTATACTTTTTTCGGTTTTCTTCAACTTGCATACCCCTGGAAATCTCAATTCTTATACTTTTTTCGGTTTTCTTCAACTTGCATACCCCTGGAAATCTCAATACTTATACTTTTTTCGGTTTTCTTCAACTTGCATACCCCTGGAAATCTCAATATTTATACTTTTTTCGGTTTTCTTCAACTTGCATACCCCTGGAAATCTCAATACTTATACTTTTTTCGGTTTTCTCCAACTTGCATACCCCTGACAATCTCAATACTTATACTTTTTTCGGTTTTCACGTACTTGGCTATCGACAATATGTTTTACTTTGACTTATATCAAGCCATGTAGCACTCTAACTTGCTTCAAGACAAGCTCGCCTGCAAGTTTGATTAAGTTTTCTTCAACTTGCATACCCCTGGAAATCTCAATATTTATACTTTTTTCGGTTTTCTTCAACTTGCATACCCCTGGAAATCTCAATACTTATACTTTTTTCGGTTTTCTTCAACTTGCATACCCCTGGAAATCTCAATATTTATACTTTTTTCGGTTTTCTTCAACTTGCATACCCCTGGAAATCTCAATACTTATACTTTTTTCGGTTTTCTTCAACTTGCATACCCCTGACAATCTCAATACTTATACTTTTTTCGGTTTTCACGTACTAGGCTATCGACAACATGTTTTACTTTAACTTATATCAAGACATGTAGCACTCTAACTTGCTTCAAGACAAGCTCGCCTGCAAGTTTTATTAAGTTTTCTTCAACTTGCATACCCCTGGAAATCTCAATACTTATACTTTTTTCGGTTTTCTTCAACTTGCATACCCCTGGAAATCTCAATACTTATACTTTTTTCGGTTTTCACGTACTTGGCTATCGACAACATGTTTTACTTTAACTTATATCAAGACATGTAGCACTCTAACTTGCTGCAAGACAAGCTCGCCTGCAAGTTTTATTAAGTTTTCTTCAACTTGCATACCCCTGGAAATCTCAATATTTATACTTTTTTCGGTTTTCTTCAACTTGCATACCCCTGGAAATCTCAATACTTATACTTTTTTCGGTTTTCACGTACTTGGCTATCGACAACATGTTTTACTTTAACTTATATCAAGACATGTAGCACTCTAACTTGCTTCAAGACAAGCTCGCCTGCAAGTTTTATTAAGTTTTCTTCAACTTGCATACCCCTGGAAATCTCAATATTTATACTTTTTTCGGTTTTCTTCAACTTGCATACCCCTGGAAATCTCAATACTTATACTTTTTTCGGTTTTCTTCAACTTGCATACCCCTGGAAATCTCAATTCTTATACTTTTTTCGGTTTTCACGTACTTGGCTATCGACAACATGTTTTAATTTGACTTATATCAAGACATGTAGCACTCTAACTTACTTCAAGACAAGCTCGCCTGAACGTTTTATTAAGTTTTCTTCAACTTGCATACCCCTGGAAATCTCAATACTTATACTTTTTTCGGTTTTCTTCAACTTGCATACCCCTGGAAATCTCAATTCTTATACTTTTTTCGGTTTTCACGTACTTGGCTATCGACAACATGTTTTAATTTGACTTATATCAAGACATGTAGCACTCTAACTTGCTTCAAGACAAGCTCGCCTGCAAGTTTTATTAAGTTTTCTTCAACTTGCATACCCCTGGAAATCTCAATACTTATACTTTTTTCGGTTTTCTTCAACTTGCATACCCCTGACAATCTCAATACTTATACTTTTTTCGGTTTTCACGTACTTGGCTATCGACAATATGTTTTACTTTGACTTATATCAAGACATGTAGCACTCTAACTTGCTTCAAGACAAGCTCGCCTGCAAGTTTTATTAAGTTTTCTTCAACTTGCATACCCCTGGAAATCTCAATATTTATACTTTTTTCGGTTTTCTTCAACTTGCATACCCCTGGAAATCTCAATTCTTATACTTTTTTCGGTTTTCTTCAACTTGCATACCCCTGGAAATCTCAATACTTATACTTTTTTCGGTTTTCTTCAACTTGCATACCCCTGGAAATCTCAATATTTATACTTTTTTCGGTTTTCTTCAACTTGCATACCCCTGGAAATCTCAATACTTATACTTTTTTCGGTTTTCTCCAACTTGCATACCCCTGACAATCTCAATACTTATACTTTTTTCGGTTTTCACGTACTTGGCTATCGACAATATGTTTTACTTTGACTTATATCAAGCCATGTAGCACTCTAACTTGCTTCAAGACAAGCTCGCCTGCAAGTTTGATTAAGTTTTCTTCAACTTGCATACCCCTGGAAATCTCAATATTTATACTTTTTTCGGTTTTCTTCAACTTGCATACCCCTGGAAATCTCAATACTTATACTTTTTTCGGTTTTCTTCAACTTGCATACCCCTGGAAATCTCAATATTTATACTTTTTTCGGTTTTCTTCAACTTGCATACCCCTGGAAATCTCAATACTTATACTTTTTTCGGTTTTCTTCAACTTGCATACCCCTGACAATCTCAATACTTATACTTTTTTCGGTTTTCACGTACTAGGCTATCGACAACATGTTTTACTTTAACTTATATCAAGACATGTAGCACTCTAACTTGCTTCAAGACAAGCTCGCCTGCAAGTTTTATTAAGTTTTCTTCAACTTGCATACCCCTGGAAATCTCAATACTTATACTTTTTTCGGTTTTCACGTACTTGGCTATCGACAACATGTTTTACTTTAACTTATATCAAGACATGTAGCACTCTAACTTGCTGCAAGACAAGCTCGCCTGCAAGTTTTATTAAGTTTTCTTCAACTTGCATACCCCTGGAAATCTCAATATTTATACTTTTTTCGGTTTTCACGTACTTGGCTATCGACAACATGTTTTACTTTAACTTATATCAAGACATGTAGCACTCTAACTTGCTGCAAGACAAGCTCGCCTGCAAGTTTTATTAAGTTTTCTTCAACTTGCATACCCCTGGAAATCTCAATATTTATACTTTTTTCGGTTTTCACGTACTTGGCTATCGACAACATGTTTTACTTTAACTTATATCAAGACATGTAGCACTCTAACTTGCTGCAAGACAAGCTCGCCTGCAAGTTTTATTAAGTTTTCTTCAACTTGCATACCCCTGGAAATCTCAATATTTATACTTTTTTCGGTTTTCTTCAACTTGCATACCCCTGGAAATCTCAATACTTATACTTTTTTCGGTTTTCACGTACTTGGCTATCGACAACATGTTTTACTTTAACTTATATCAAGACATGTAGCACTCTAACTTGCTTCAAGACAAGCCTGCCTGCAAGTTTTATTAAGTTTTCTTCAACTTGCATACCCCTGGAAATCTCAATATTTATACTTTTTTCGGTTTTCTTCAACTTGCATACCCCTGGAAATCTCAATACTTATACTTTTTTCGGTTTTCTTCAACTTGCATACCCCTGGAAATCTCAATTCTTATACTTTTTTCGGTTTTCACGTACTTGGCTATCGACAACATGTTTTAATTTGACTTATATCAAGACATGTAGCACTCTAACTTACTTCAAGACAAGCTCGCCTGAACGTTTTATTAAGTTGACTTCAACTTGCATACCCCTGGAAATCTCAATACTTATACTTTTTTCGGTTTTCTTCAACTTGCATACCCCTGGAAATCTCAATACTTATACTTTTTTCGGTTTTCTTCAACTTGCATACCCCTGGAAATCTCAATTCTTATACTTTTTTCGGTTTTCTTCAACTTGCATACCCCTAGAAATCTCAATACTTATACTTTTTTCGGTTTTCTTCAACTTGCATACCCCTGGAAATCTCAATACTTATACTTTTTTCGGTTTTCTTCAACTTGCATACCCCTGGAAATCTCAATATTTATACTTTTTTCGGTTTTCTTCAACTTGCATACCCCTGGAAATCTCAATACTTATACTTTTTTCGGTTTTCTTCAACTTGCATACCCCTGACAATCTCAATATTATACTTTTTTCGGTTTTCACGTACTTGGCTATCGACAATATGTTTTACTTTGACTTATATCAAGACATGTAGCACTCTAACTTGCTTCAAGACAAGCTCGCCTGCAAGTTTGATTAAGTTTTCTTCAACTTGCATACCCCTGGAAATCTCAATATTTATACTTTTTTCGGTTTTCTTCAACTTGCATACCCCTGACAATCTCAATACTTATACTTTTTTCGGTTTTCACGTACTTGGCTATCGACAATATGTTTTACTTTGACTTATATCAAGACATGTAGCACTCTAACTTGCTTCAAGACAAGCTCGCCTGCAAGTTTTATTAAGTTTTCTTCAACTTGCATACCCCTGGAAATCTCAATATTTATACTTTTTTCGGTTTTCTTCAACTTGCATACCCCTGGAAATCTCAATATTTATACTTTTTTCGGTTTTCTTCAACTTGCATACCCCTGGAAATCTCAATTCTTATACTTTTTTCGGTTTTCACGTACTTGGCTATCGACAACATGTTTTAATTTGACTTATATCAAGACATGTAGCACTCTAACTTACTTCAAGACAAGCTCGCCTGAACGTTTTATTAAGTTGACTTCAACTTGCATACCCCTGGAAATCTCAATACTTATACTTTTTTCGGTTTTCTTCAACTTGCATACCCCTGGAAATCTCAATACTTATACTTTTTTCGGTTTTCTTCAACTTGCATACCCCTGGAAATCTCAATTCTTATACTTTTTTCGGTTTTCTTCAACTTGCATACCCCTAGAAATCTCAATACTTATACTTTTTTCGGTTTTCTTCAACTTGCATACCCCTGGAAATCTCAATACTTATACTTTTTTCGGTTTTCTTCAACTTGCATACCCCTGGAAATCTCAATATTTATACTTTTTTCGGTTTTCTTCAACTTGCATACCCCTGGAAATCTCAATACTTATACTTTTTTCGGTTTTCTTCAACTTGCATACCCCTGACAATCTCAATATTATACTTTTTTCGGTTTTCACGTACTTGGCTATCGACAATATGTTTTACTTTGACTTATATCAAGACATGTAGCACTCTAACTTGCTTCAAGACAAGCTCGCCTGCAAGTTTGATTAAGTTTTCTTCAACTTGCATACCCCTGGAAATCTCAATATTTATACTTTTTTCGGTTTTCTTCAACTTGCATACCCCTGACAATCTCAATACTTATACTTTTTTCGGTTTTCACGTACTTGGCTATCGACAATATGTTTTACTTTGACTTATATCAAGACATGTAGCACTCTAACTTGCTTCAAGACAAGCTCGCCTGCAAGTTTTATTAAGTTTTCTTCAACTTGCATACCCCTGGAAATCTCAATATTTATACTTTTTTCGGTTTTCTTCAACTTGCATACCCCTGGAAATCTCAATATTTATACTTTTTTCGGTTTTCTTCAACTTGCATACCCCTGGAAATCTCAATACTTATACTTTTTTCGGTTTTCTTCAACTTGCATACCCCTGGAAATCTCAATATTTATACTTTTTTCGGTTTTCTTCAACTTGCATACCCCTGGAAATCTCAATACTTATACTTTTTTCGGTTTTCTTCAACTTGCATACCCCTGACAATCTCAATATTATACTTTTTTCGGTTTTCACGTACTTGGCTATCGACAATATGTTTTACTTTGACTTATATCAAGACATGTAGCACTCTAACTTGCTTCAAGACAAGCTCGCCTGCAAGTTTGATTAAGTTTTCTTCAACTTGCATACCCCTGGAAATCTCAATATTTATACTTTTTTCGGTTTTCTTCAACTTGCATACCCCTGACAATCTCAATACTTATACTTTTTTCGGTTTTCACGTACTTGGCTATCGACAATATGTTTTACTTTGACTTATATCAAGACATGTAGCACTCTAACTTGCTTCAAGACAAGCTCGCCTGCAAGTTTTATTAAGTTTTCTTCAACTTGCATACCCCTGGAAATCTCAATATTTATACTTTTTTCGGTTTTCTTCAACTTGCATACCCCTGGAAATCTCAATTCTTATACTTTTTTCGGTTTTCTTCAACTTGCATACCCCTGGAAATCTCAATACTTATACTTTTTTCGGTTTTCTTCAACTTGCATACCCCTGGAAATCTCAATATTTATACTTTTTTCGGTTTTCTTCAACTTGCATACCCCTGGAAATCTCAATACTTATACTTTTTTCGGTTTTCTCCAACTTGCATACCCCTGACAATCTCAATACTTATACTTTTTTCGGTTTTCACGTACTTGGCTATCGACAATATGTTTTACTTTGACTTATATCAAGCCATGTAGCACTCTAACTTGCTTCAAGACAAGCTCGCCTGCAAGTTTGATTAAGTTTTCTTCAACTTGCATACCCCTGGAAATCTCAATATTTATACTTTTTTCGGTTTTCTTCAACTTGCATACCCCTGGAAATCTCAATACTTATACTTTTTTCGGTTTTCTTCAACTTGCATACCCCTGGAAATCTCAATACTTATACTTTTTTCGGTTTTCTTCAACTTGCATACCCCTGGAAATCTCAATATTTATACTTTTTTCGGTTTTCTTCAACTTGCATACCCCTGGAAATCTCAATACTTATACTTTTTTCGGTTTTCTTCAACTTGCATACCCCTGGAAATCTCAATACTTATACTTTTTTCGGTTTTCACGTACTTGGCTATCGACAACATGTTTTACTTTAACTTATATCAAGACATGTAGCACTCTAACTTGCTGCAAGACAAGCTCGCCTGCAAGTTTTATTAAGTTTTCTTCAACTTGCATACCCCTGGAAATCTCAATATTTATACTTTTTTCGGTTTTCTTCAACTTGCATACCCCTGGAAATCTCAATACTTATACTTTTTTCGGTTTTCTTCAACTTGCATACCCCTGACAATCTCAATACTTATACTTTTTTCGGTTTTCACGTACTTGGCTATCGACAACATGTTTTACTTTAACTTATATCAAGACATGTAGCACTCTAACTTGCTTCAAGACAAGCTCGCCTGCAAGTTTTATTAAGTTTTCTTCAACTTGCATACCCCTGGAAATCTCAATACTTATACTTTTTTCGGTTTTCTTCAACTTGCATACCCCTGGAAATCTCAATACTTATACTTTTTTCGGTTTTCACGTACTTGGCTATCGACAACATGTTTTACTTTAACTTATATCAAGACATGTAGCACTCTAACTTGCTGCAAGACAAGCTCGCCTGCAAGTTTTATTAAGTTTTCTTCAACTTGCATACCCCTGGAAATCTCAATATTTATACTTTTTTCGGTTTTCTTCAACTTGCATACCCCTGGAAATCTCAATACTTATACTTTTTTCGGTTTTCACGTACTTGGCTATCGACAACATGTTTTACTTTAACTTATATCAAGACATGTAGCACTCTAACTTGCTTCAAGACAAGCTCGCCTGCAAGTTTTATTAAGTTTTCTTCAACTTGCATACCCCTGGGAATCTCAATATTTATACTTTTTTCGGTTTTCTTCAACTTGCATACCCCTGGAAATCTCAATACTTATACTTTTTTCGGTTTTCTTCAACTTGCATACCCCTGGAAATCTCAATTCTTATACTTTTTTCGGTTTTCACGTACTTGGCTATCGACAACATGTTTTAATTTGACTTATATCAAGACATGTAGCACTCTAACTTGCTTCAAGACAAGCTCGCCTGAACGTTTTATTAAGTTGACTTCAACTTGCATACCCCTGGAAATCTCAATACTTATACTTTTTTCGGTTTTCTTCAACTTGCATACCCCTGGAAATCTCAATACTTATACTTTTTTCGGTTTTCTTCAACTTGCATACCCCTGGAAATCTCAATACTTATACTTTTTTCGGTTTTCTTCAACTTGCATACCCCTGGAAATCTCAATACTTATACTTTTTTCGGTTTTCTTCAACTTGCATACCCCTGGAAATCTCAATACTTATACTTTTTTCGGTTTTCTTCAACTTGCATACCCCTGGAAATCTCAATACTTATACTTTTTTCGGTTTTCACGTACTTGGCTATCGACAACATGTTTTACTTTAACTTATATCAAGACATGTAGCACTCTAACTTGCTGCAAGACAAGCTCGCCTGCAAGTTTTATTAAGTTTTCTTCAACTTGCATACCCCTGGAAATCTCAATATTTATACTTTTTTCGGTTTTCTTCAACTTGCATACCCCTGGAAATCTCAATACTTATACTTTTTTCGGTTTTCACGTACTTGGCTATCGACAACATGTTTTACTTTAACTTATATCAAGACATGTAGCACTCTAACTTGCTTCAAGACAAGCTCGCCTGCAAGTTTTATTAAGTTTTCTTCAACTTGCATACCCCTGGAAATCTCAATATTTATACTTTTTTCGGTTTTCTTCAACTTGCATACCCCTGGTAATCTCAATACTTATACTTTTTTCGGTTTTCACGTACTTGGCTATCGACAACATGTTTTAATTTGACTTATATCAAGACATGTAGCACTCTAACTTGCTTCAAGACAAGCTCGCCTGAACGTTTTATTAAGTTGACTTCAACTTGCATACCCCTGGAAATCTCAATATTTATACTTTTTTCGGTTTGCTTCAACTTGCATCACCCTGGAAATCTCAATACTTATACTTTTTTCGGTTTTCACGTACTTGGCTAACGACACCATGTTTTACATTGACTTATATCAAAACATGTAGCACTCTAACTTGCTTCAAGACAAGCTCGCCTGCAAGTTTGATTAAGTTTTCTTCAACTTGCATACCCCTGGAAATCTCAATATTTATACTTTTTTCGGTTTTCTTCAACTTGCATACCCCTGGAAATCTCAATACTTATACTTTTTTCGGTTTTCTTCAACTTGCATACCCCTGGAAATCTCAATACTTATACTTTTTTCGGTTTTCTTCAACTTGCATACCCCTGGAAATCTCAATATTTATACTTTTTTCGGTTTTCTTCAACTTGCATACCCCTGGAAATCTCAATACTTATACTTTTTTCGGTTTTCTTCAACTTGCATACCCCTGACAATCTCAATACTTATACTTTTTTCGGTTTTCACGTACTTGGCTATCGACAACATGTTTTACTTTAACTTATATCAAGACATGTAGCACTCTAACTTGCTTCAAGACAAGCTCGCCTGCAAGTTTTATTAAGTTTTCTTCAACTTGCATACCCCTGGAAATCTCAATACTTATACTTTTTTCGGTTTTCTTCAACTTGCATACCCCTGGAAATCTCAATACTTATACTTTTTTCGGTTTTCACGTACTTGGCTATCGACAACATGTTTTAATTTGACTTATATCAAGACATGTAGCACTC
Source organism: Tetranychus urticae (assembly GCF_039701765.1). Taxonomy (NCBI): domain Eukaryota; kingdom Metazoa; phylum Arthropoda; class Arachnida; order Trombidiformes; family Tetranychidae; genus Tetranychus; species Tetranychus urticae. Next base: position 210,472 of record NW_028315838.1, read on the forward strand.
TAACTTGCTTCAAGACAAGCTCGCCTGCAAGTTTGATTAAGTTTTCTTCAACTTGCATACCCCTGGAAATCTCAATATTTATACTTTTTTCGGTTTTCTTCAACTTGCATGCCCCTGGAAATCTCAATACTTATACTTTTTTCGGTTTTCACGTACTTGGCTATCGACAACATGTTTTACTTTAACTTATATCAAGACATGTAGCACTCTAACTTGCTTCAAGACAAGCTCGCCTGCAAGTTTTATTAAGTTTTCTTCAACTTGCATACCCCTGGAAATCTCAATATTTATACTTTTTTCGGTTTTCTTCAACTTGCATACCCCTGACAATCTCAATACTTATACTTTTTTCGGTTTTCACGTACTTGGCTATCGACAACATGTTTTACTTTAACTTATATCAAGACATGTAGCACTCTAACTTGCTTCAAGACAAGCTCGCCTGCAAGTTTTATTAAGTTTTCTTCAACTTGCATACCCCTGGAAATCTCAATACTTATACTTTTTTCGGTTTTCTTCAACTTGCATACCCCTGGAAATCTCAATACTTATACTTTTTTCGGTTTTCACGTACTTGGCTATCGACAACATGTTTTACTTTAACTTATATCAAGACATGTAGCACTCTAACTTGCTGCAAGACAAGCTCGCCTGCAAGTTTTATTAAGTTTTCTTCAACTTGCATACCCCTGGAAATCTCAATATTTATACTTTTTTCGGTTTTCTTCAACTTGCATACCCCTGGAAATCTCAATACTTATACTTTTTTCGGTTTCCACGTACTTGGCTATCGACAATATGTTTTACTTTGACTTATATCAAGACATGTAGCACTCTAACTTGCTTCAAGACAAGCTCGCCTGCAAGTTTGATTAAGTTTTCTTCAACTTGCATACCCCTGGAAATCTCAATATTTATACTTTTTTCGGTTTTCTTCAACTTGCATACCCCTGGAAATCTCAATACTTATACTTTTTTCGGTTTTCACGTACTTGGCTATCGACAACATGTTTTACTTTGACTTATATCAAGACATGTAGCACTCTAACTTGCTTCAAGACAAGCTTGCCTGCAAGTTTATCAAGTTTTCTTCAACTTGCATACCCCTGGAAATCTCAATACTTATACTTTTTTCGGTTTTCTTCAACTTGCATACCCCTGGAAATCTCAATTCTTATACTTTTTTCGGTTTTCACGTACTTGGCTATCGACAACATGTTTTAATTTGACTTATATCAAGACATGTAGCACTCTAACTTGCTTCAAGACAAGCTCGCCTGAACGTTTTATTAAGTTGACTTCAACTTGCATACCCCTGGAAATCTCAATATTTATACTTTTTTCGGTTTGCTTCAACTTGCATCACCCTGGAAATCTCAATACTTATACTTTTTTCGGTTTTCACGTACTTGGCTAACGACAACATGTTTTACATTGACTTATATCAAGACATGTAGCACTCTAACTTGCTTCAAGACAAGCTCGCCTGCAAGTTTTATTAAGTTTTCTTCAACTTGCATACCCCTGGAAATCTCAATACTTATACTTTTTTCGGTTTTCTTCAACTTGCATACCCCTGGAAATCTCAATACTTATACTTTTTACGGTTTTCTTCAACTTGCATACCCCTGCAAATCTCAATACTTATACTTTTTTCGGTTTTCACGTACTTGGCTATCGACAACATGTTTTACTTTAACTTATATCAAGACATGTAGCACTCTAACTTGCTTCAAGACAAGCTCGCCTGCAAGTTTTATTAAGTTTTCTTCAACTTGCATACCCCTGGAAATCTCAATATTTATACTTTTTTCGGTTTTCTTCAACTTGCATACCCCTGGAAATCTCAATTCTTATACTTTTTTCGGTTTTCACGTACTTGGCTATCGACAATATGTTTTACTTTGACTTATATCAAGACATGTAGCACTCTAATTTGCTGCAAGACAAGCTCGCCTGCAAGTTTGATTAAGTTTTCTTCAACTTGCATACCCCTGGAAATCTCAATATTTATACTTTTTTCGGTTTTCTTCAACTTGCATACCCCTGGAAATCTCAATACTTATACTTTTTTCGGTTTTCACGTACTTGGCTATCGACAACATGTTTTAATTTGACTTATATCAAGACATGTAGCACTCTAACTTGCTTCAAGACAAGCTCGCCTGAACGTTTTATTAAGTTGACTTCAACTTGCATACCCCTGGAAATCTCAATATTTATACTTTTTTCGGTTTGCTTCAACTTGCATCACCCTGGAAATCTCAATACTTATACTTTTTTCGGTTTTCACGTACTTGGCTAACGACAACATGTTTTACATTGACTTATATCAAGACATGTAGCACTCTAACTTGCTTCAAGACAAGCTCGCCTGCAAGTTTTATTAAGTTTTCTTCAACTTGCATACCCCTGGAAATCTCAATACTTATACTTTTTTCGGTTTTCTTCAACTTGCATACCCCTGGAAATCTCAATACTTATACTTTTTTCGGTTTGCTTCAACTTGCATCACCCTGGAAATCTCAATACTTATACTTTTTTCGGTTTTCACGTACTTGGCTAACGACAACATGTTTTACATTGACTTATATCAAGACATGTAGCACTCTAACTTGCTTCAAGACAAGCTCGCCTGCAAGTTTTATTAAGTTTTCTTCAACTTGCATACCCCTGGAAATCTCAATACTTATACTTTTTTCGGTTTTCTTCAACTTGCATACCCCTGGAAATCTCAATACTTATACTTTTTACGGTTTTCTTCAACTTGCATACCCCTGCAAATCTCAATACTTATACTTTTTTCGGTTTTCACGTACTTGGCTATCGACAACATGTTTTACTTTAACTTATATCAAGACATGTAGCACTCTAACTTGCTTCAAGACAAGCTCGCCTGCAAGTTTTATTAAGTTTTCTTCAACTTGCATACCCCTGGAAATCTCAATATTTATACTTTTTTCGGTTTTCTCCAACTTGCATACCCCTGGAAATCTCAATTCTTATACTTTTTTCGGTTTTCACGTACTTGGCTATCGACAATATGTTTTACTTTGACTTATATCAAGACATGTAGCACTCTAACTTGCTTCAAGACAAGCTCGCCTGCAAGTTTGATTAAGTTTTCTTCAACTTGCATACCCCTGGAAATCTCAATATTTATACTTTTTTCGGTTTTCTTCAACTTGCATACCCCTGGAAATCTCAATACTTATACTTTTTTCGGTTTTCACGTACTTGGCTATCGACAACATGTTTTAATTTGACTTATATCAAGACATGTAGCACTCTAACTTGCTTCAAGACAAGCTCGCCTGAACGTTTTATTAAGTTGACTTCAACTTGCATACCCCTGGAAATCTCAATATTTATACTTTTTTCGGTTTGCTTCAACTTGCATCACCCTGGAAATCTCAATACTTATACTTTTTTCGGTTTTCACGTACTTGGCTAACGACAACATGTTTTACATTGACTTATATCAAGACATGTAGCACTCTAACTTGCTTCAAGACAAGCTCGCCTGCAAGTTTTATTAAGTTTTCTTCAACTTGCATACCCCTGGAAATCTCAATACTTATACTTTTTTCGGTTTTCTTCAACTTGCATACCCCTGGAAATCTCAATACTTATACTTTTTACGGTTTTCTTCAACTTGCATACCCCTGCAAATCTCAATACTTATACTTTTTTCGGTTTTCACGTACTTGGCTATCGACAACATGTTTTACTTTAACTTATATCAAGACATGTAGCACTCTAACTTGCTTCAAGACAAGCTCGCCTGCAAGTTTTATTAAGTTTTCTTCAACTTGCATACCCCTGGAAATCTCAATATTTATACTTTTTTCGGTTTTCTTCAACTTGCATACCCCTGGAAATCTCAATATTTATACTTTTTTCGGTTTTCTTCAACTTGCATACCCCTGCAAATCTCAATACTTATACTTTTTTCGGTTTTCACGTACTTGGCTATCGACAATATGTTTTACTTTGACTTATATCAAGACATGTAGCACTCTAACTTGCTTCAAGACAAGCTCGCCTGCAAGTTTTATTAAGTTTTCTTCAACTTGCATACCCCTGGAAATCTCAATATTTATACTTTTTTCGGTTTGCTTCAACTTGCATACCCCTGGAAATCTCAATACTTATACTTTTTTCGGTTTTCACGTACTTGGCTAACGACAACATGTTTTACTTTAACTTATATCAAGACATGTAGCACTCTAACTTGCTTCAAGACAAGCTCGCCTGCAAGTTTTATTAAGTTTTCTTCAACTTGCATACCCCTGGAAATCTCAATATTTATACTTTTTTCGGTTTTCTTCAACTTGCATACCCCTGGAAATCTCAATACTTATACTTTTTTCGGTTTTCACGTACTTGGCTATCGACAACATGTTTTACTTTAACTTATATCAAGACATGTAGCACTCTAACTTGCTTCAAGACAAGCTCGCCTGAACGTTTTATTAAGTTGACTTCAACTTGCATACCCCTGGAAATCTCAATATTTATACTTTTTTCGGTTTGCTTCAACTTGCATCACCCTGGAAATCTCAATACTTATACTTTTTTCGGTTTTCACGTACTTGGCTAACGACAACATGTTTTACATTGACTTATATCAAGACATGTAGCACTCTAACTTGCTTCAAGACAAGCTCGCCTGCAAGTTTTATTAAGTTGACTTCAACTTGCATACCCCTGGAAATCTCAATACTTATACTTTTTTCGGTTTTCTTCAACTTGCATACCCCTGGAAATCTCAATACTTATACTTTTTACGGTTTTCTTCAACTTGCATACCCCTGCAAATCTCAATACTTATACTTTTTTCGGTTTTCACGTACTTGGCTATCGACAACATGTTTTACTTTAACTTATATCAAGACATGTAGCACTCTAACTTGCTTCAAGACAAGCTCGCCTGCAAGTTTTATTAAGTTTTCTTCAACTTGCATACCCCTGGAAATCTCAATATTTATACTTTTTTCGGTTTGCTTCAACTTGCATACCCCTGGAAATCTCAATACTTATACTTTTTTCGGTTTTCACGTACTTGGCTAACGACAACATGTTTTACATTGACTTATATCAAGACATGTAGCACTCTAACTTGCTTCAAGACAAGCTCGCCTGCAAGTTTTATTAAGTTTTCTTCAACTTGCATACCCCTGGAAATCTCAATATTTATACTTTTTTCGGTTTGCTTCAACTTGCATACCCCTGGAAATCTCAATACTTATACTTTTTTCGGTTTTCACGTACTTGGCTAACGACAACATGTTTTACTTTAACTTATATCAAGACATGTAGCACTCTAACTTGCTTCAAGACAAGCTCGCCTGCAAGTTTTATTAAGTTTTCTTCAACTTGCATACCCCTGGAAATCTCAATACTTATACTTTTTTCGGTTTTCTTCAACTTGCATACCCCTGGAAATCTCAATACTTATACTTTTTACGGTTTTCTTCAACTTGCATACCCCTGGAAATCTCAATACTTATACTTTTTTCGGTTTTCACGTACTTGGCTATCGACAACATGTTTTACTTTAACTTATATCAAGACATGTAGCACTCTAACTTGCTTCAAGACAAGCTCGCCTGCAAGTTTTATTAAGTTTTCTTCAACTTGCATACCCCTGGAAATCTCAATATTTATACTTTTTTCGGTTTTCTTCAACTTGCATACCCCTGGAAATCTCAATTCTTATACTTTTTTCGGTTTTCACGTACTTGGCTATCGACAATATGTTTTACTTTGACTTATATCAAGACATGTAGCACTCTAACTTGCTTCAAGACAAGCTCGCCTGCAAGTTTGATTAAGTTTTCTTCAACTTGCATACCCCTGGAAATCTCAATATTTATACTTTTTTCGGTTTTCTTCAACTTGCATACCCCTGGAAATCTCAATTCTTATACTTTTTTCGGTTTTCACGTACTTGGCTATCGACAACATGTTTTACTTTAACTTATATCAAGACATGTAGCACTCTAACTTGCTTCAAGACAAGCTCGCCTGCAAGTTTTATTAAGTTTTCTTCAACTTGCATACCCCTGGAAATCTCAATATTTATACTTTTTTCGGTTTGCTTCAACTTGCATACCCCTGGAAATCTCAATACTTATACTTTTTTCGGTTTTCACGTACTTGGCTAACGACAACATGTTTTACTTTAACTTATATCAAGACATGTAGCACTCTAACTTGCTTCAAGACAAGCTCGCCTGCAAGTTTTATTAAGTTTTCTTCAACTTGCATACCCCTGGAAATCTCAATATTTATACTTTTTTCGGTTTTCTTCAACTTGCATACCCCTGGAAATCTCAATACTTATACTTTTTTCGGTTTTCACGTACTTGGCTATCGACAACATGTTTTACTTTAACTTATATCAAGACATGTAGCACTCTAACTTGCTTCAAGACAAGCTCGCCTGAACGTTTTATTAAGTTGACTTCAACTTGCATACCCCTGGAAATCTCAATATTTATACTTTTTTCGGTTTGCTTCAACTTGCATCACCCTGGAAATCTCAATACTTATACTTTTTTCGGTTTTCACGTACTTGGCTAACGACAACATGTTTTACATTGACTTATATCAAGACATGTAGCACTCTAACTTGCTTCAAGACAAGCTCGCCTGCAAGTTTTATTAAGTTTTCTTCAACTTGCATCACCCTGGAAATCTCAATACTTATACTTTTTTCGGTTTTCACGTACTTGGCTAACGACAACATGTTTTACATTGACTTATATCAAGACATGTAGCACTCTAACTTGCTTCAAGACAAGCTCGCCTGCAAGTTTTATTAAGTTGACTTCAACTTGCATACCCCTGGAAATCTCAATACTTATACTTTTTTCGGTTTTCTTCAACTTGCATACCCCTGGAAATCTCAATACTTATACTTTTTACGGTTTTCTTCAACTTGCATACCCCTGCAAATCTCAATACTTATACTTTTTTCGGTTTTCACGTACTTGGCTATCGACAACATGTTTTACTTTAACTTATATCAAGACATGTAGCACTCTAACTTGCTTCAAGACAAGCTCGCCTGCAAGTTTTATTAAGTTTTCTTCAACTTGCATACCCCTGGAAATCTCAATATTTATACTTTTTTCGGTTTGCTTCAACTTGCATACCCCTGGAAATCTCAATACTTATACTTTTTTCGGTTTTCACGTACTTGGCTAACGACAACATGTTTTACATTGACTTATATCAAGACATGTAGCACTCTAACTTGCTTCAAGACAAGCTCGCCTGCAAGTTTTATTAAGTTTTCTTCAACTTGCATACCCCTGGAAATCTCAATATTTATACTTTTTTCGGTTTGCTTCAACTTGCATACCCCTGGAAATCTCAATACTTATACTTTTTTCGGTTTTCACGTACTTGGCTAACGACAACATGTTTTACTTTAACTTATATCAAGACATGTAGCACTCTAACTTGCTTCAAGACAAGCTCGCCTGCAAGTTTTATTAAGTTTTCTTCAACTTGCATACCCCTGGAAATCTCAATACTTATACTTTTTTCGGTTTTCTTCAACTTGCATACCCCTGGAAATCTCAATACTTATACTTTTTACGGTTTTCTTCAACTTGCATACCCCTGGAAATCTCAATACTTATACTTTTTTCGGTTTTCACGTACTTGGCTATCGACAACATGTTTTACTTTAACTTATATCAAGACATGTAGCACTCTAACTTGCTTCAAGACAAGCTCGCCTGCAAGTTTTATTAAGTTTTCTTCAACTTGCATACCCCTGGAAATCTCAATATTTATACTTTTTTCGGTTTTCTTCAACTTGCATACCCCTGGAAATCTCAATTCTTATACTTTTTTCGGTTTTCACGTACTTGGCTATCGACAATATGTTTTACTTTGACTTATATCAAGACATGTAGCACTCTAACTTGCTTCAAGACAAGCTCGCCTGCAAGTTTGATTAAGTTTTCTTCAACTTGCATACCCCTGGAAATCTCAATATTTATACTTTTTTCGGTTTTCTTCAACTTGCATACCCCTGGAAATCTCAATTCTTATACTTTTTTCGGTTTTCACGTACTTGGCTATCGACAACATGTTTTACTTTAACTTATATCAAGACATGTAGCACTCTAACTTGCTTCAAGACAAGCTCGCCTGCAAGTTTTATTAAGTTTTCTTCAACTTGCATACCCCTGGAAATCTCAATATTTATACTTTTTTCGGTTTGCTTCAACTTGCATACCCCTGGAAATCTCAATACTTATACTTTTTTCGGTTTTCACGTACTTGGCTAACGACAACATGTTTTACTTTAACTTATATCAAGACATGTAGCACTCTAACTTGCTTCAAGACAAGCTCGCCTGCAAGTTTTATTAAGTTTTCTTCAACTTGCATACCCCTGGAAATCTCAATATTTATACTTTTTTCGGTTTTCTTCAACTTGCATACCCCTGGAAATCTCAATACTTATACTTTTTTCGGTTTTCACGTACTTGGCTATCGACAACATGTTTTACTTTAACTTATATCAAGACATGTAGCACTCTAACTTGCTTCAAGACAAGCTCGCCTGAACGTTTTATTAAGTTGACTTCAACTTGCATACCCCTGGAAATCTCAATATTTATACTTTTTTCGGTTTGCTTCAACTTGCATCACCCTGGAAATCTCAATACTTATACTTTTTTCGGTTTTCACGTACTTGGCTAACGACAACATGTTTTACATTGACTTATATCAAGACATGTAGCACTCTAACTTGCTTCAAGACAAGCTCGCCTGCAAGTTTTATTAAGTTTTCTTCAACTTGCATACCCCTGGAAATCTCAATACTTATACTTTTTTCGGTTTTCTTCAACTTGCATACCCCTGGAAATCTCAATACTTATACTTTTTACGGTTTTCTTCAACTTGCATACCCCTGGAAATCTCAATACTTATACTTTTTTCGGTTTTCACGTACTTGGCTATCGACAACATGTTTTACTTTAACTTATATCAAGACATGTAGCACTCTAACTTGCTTCAAGACAAGCTCGCCTGCAAGTTTTATTAAGTTTTCTTCAACTTGCATACCCCTGGAAATCTCAATATTTATACTTTTTACGGTTTTCTTCAACTTGCATACCCCTGGAAATCTCAATACTTATACTTTTTTCGGTTTTCACGTACTTGGCTATCGACAATATGTTTTACTTTAACTTATATCAAGACATGTAGCACTCTAACTTGCTTCAAGACAAGCTCGCCTGCAAGTTTCATTAAGTTTTCTTCAACTTGCATACCCCTGGAAATCTCAATATTTATACTTTTTTCGGTTTTCTTCAACTTGCATACCCCTGGAAATCTCAATTCTTATACTTTTTTCGGTTTTCACGTACTTGACTATCGACAACATGTTTTACTTTAACGCATATCAAGACATGTAGCACTCTAACTTGCTTCGCGACAAGCTCGCCTGCAAGTTTTATTAAGTTTTCTTCAACTTGCATACCCCTGGAAATCTCAATATTTATACTTTTTTCGGTTTTCTTCAACTTGCATACCCCTGGAAATCTCAATTCTTATACTTTTTTCGGTTTTCACGTACTTGGCTATCGACAATATGTTTTACTTTGACTTATATCAAGACATGTAGCACTCTAACTCGCTTCAAGACAAGCTCGCCTGCAAGTTTTATTAAGTTTTCTTCAACTTGCATACCCCTGGAAATCTCAATACTTATACTTTTTTCGGTTTTCTTCAACTTGCATACCCCTGGAAATCTCAATACTTATACTTTTTACGGTTTTCTTCAACACGCATACCCCTGCAAATCTCAATACTTATACTTTTTTCGGTTTTCACGTACTTGGCTATCGACAACATGTTTTACTTTAACTTATATCAAGACATGTAGCACTCTAACTTGCTTCAAGACAAGCTCGCCTGCAAGTTTTATTAAGTTTTCTTCAACTTGCATACCCCTGGAAATCTCAATATTTATACTTTTTTCGGTTTGCTTCAACTTGCATACCCCTGGAAATCTCAATACTTATACTTTTTTCGGTTTTCACGTACTTGGCTAACGACAACATGTTTTACTTTAACTTATATCAAGACATGTAGCACTCTAACTTGCTTCAAGACAAGCTCGCCTGCAAGTTTTATTAAGTTTTCTTCAACTTGCATACCCCTGGAAATCTCAATATTTATACTTTTTTCGGTTTTCTTCAACTTGCATACCCCTGCAAATCTCAATACTTATACTTTTTTCGGTTTTCACGTACTTGGCTATCGACAACATGTTTTACTTTAACTTATATCAAGACATGTAGCACTCTAACTTGCTTCAAGACAAGCTCGCCTGAACGTTTTATTAAGTTGACTCTAACTTGCATACCCCTGGAAATCTCAATATTTATACTTTTTTCGGTTTGCTTCAACTTGCATCACCCTGGAAATCTCAATACTTATACTTTTTTCGGTTTTCACGTACTTGGCTAACGACAACATGTTTTACATTGACTTATATCAAGACATGTAGCACTCTAACTTGCTTCAAGACAAGCTCGCCTGCAAGTTTTATTAAGTTTTCTTCAACTTGCATACCCCTGGAAATCTCAATACTTATACTTTTTTCGGTTTGCTTCAACTTGCATACCCCTGGAAATCTCAATACTTATACTTTTTTCGGTTTTCTTCAACTTGCATACCCCTGGAAATCTCAATACTTATACTTTTTTCGGTTTTCACGTACTTGGCTATCGACAACATGTTTTACTTTAACTTATATCAAGACATGTAGCACTCTAACTTGCTTCAAGACAAGCTCGCCTGCAAGTTTTATTAAGTTTTCTTCAACTTGCATACCCCTGGAAATCTCAATATTTATACTTTTTTCGGTTTTCTTCAACTTGCATACCCCTGGAAATCTCAATTCTTATACTTTTTTCGGTTTTCACGTACTTGGCTATCGACAATATGTTTTACTTTGACTTATATCAAGACATGTAGCACTCTAACTTGCTTCAAGACAAGCTCGCCTGCAAGTTTGATTAAGTTTTCTTCAACTTGCATACCCCTGGAAATCTCAATATTTATACTTTTTTCGGTTTTCTTCAACTTGCATACCCCTGGAAATCTCAATACTTATACTTTTTTCGGTTTTCACGTACTTGGCTATCGACAACATGTTTTACTTTAACTTATATCAAGACATGTAGCACTCTAACTTGCTTCAAGACAAGCTCGCCTGCAAGTTTTATTAAGTTTTCTTCAACTTGCATACCCCTGGAAATCTCAATATTTATACTTTTTTCGGTTTGCTTCAACTTGCATACCCCTGGAAATCTCAATACTTATACTTTTTTCGGTTTTCACGTACTTGGCTAACGACAACATGTTTTACTTTAACTTATATCAAGACATGTAGCACTCTAACTTGCTTCAAGACAAGCTCGCCTGCAAGTTTTATTAAGTTTTCTTCAACTTGCATACCCCTGGAAATCTCAATATTTATACTTTTTTCGGTTTTCTTCAACTTGCATACCCCTGCAAATCTCAATACTTATACTTTTTTCGGTTTTCACGTACTTGGCTATCGACAACATGTTTTACTTTAACTTATATCAAGACATGTAGCACTCTAACTTGCTTCAAGACAAGCTCGCCTGAACGTTTTATTAAGTTGACTCTAACTTGCATACCCCTGGAAATCTCAATATTTATACTTTTTTCGGTTTGCTTCAACTTGCATCACCCTGGAAATCTCAATACTTATACTTTTTTCGGTTTTCACGTACTTGGCTAACGACAACATGTTTTACATTGACTTATATCAAGACATGTAGCACTCTAACTTGCTTCAAGACAAGCTCGCCTGCAAGTTTTATTAAGTTTTCTTCAACTTGCATACCCCTGGAAATCTCAATACTTATACTTTTTTCGGTTTTCTTCAACTTGCATACCCCTGGAAATCTCAATACTTATACTTTTTACGGTTTTCTTCAACTTGCATACCCCTGGAAATCTCAATACTTATACTTTTTTCGGTTTTCACGTACTTGGCTATCGACAACATGTTTTACTTTAACTTATATCAAGACATGTAGCACTCTAACTTGCTTCAAGACAAGCTCGCCTGCAAGTTTTATTAAGTTTTCTTCAACTTGCATACCCCTGGAAATCTCAATATTTATACTTTTTTCGGTTTTCTTCAACTTGCATACCCCTGGAAATCTCAATTCTTATACTTTTTTCGGTTTTCACGTACTTGGCTATCGACAATATGTTTTACTTTGACTTATATCAAGACATGTAGCACTCTAACTTGCTTCAAGACAAGCTCGCCTGCAAGTTTGATTAAGTTTTCTTCAACTTGCATACCCCTGGAAATCTCAATATTTATACTTTTTTCGGTTTTCTTCAACTTGCATACCCCTGGAAATCTCAATACTTATACTTTTTTCGGTTTTCACGTACTTGGCTATCGACAACATGTTTTACTTTAACTTATATCAAGACATGTAGCACTCTAACTTGCTTCAAGACAAGCTCGCCTGCAAGTTTTATTAAGTTTTCTTCAACTTGCATACCCCTGGAAATCTCAATATTTATACTTTTTTCGGTTTGCTTCAACTTGCATACCCCTGGAAATCTCAATACTTATACTTTTTTCGGTTTTCACGTACTTGGCTAACGACAACATGTTTTACTTTAACTTATATCAAGACATGTAGCACTCTAACTTGCTTCAAGACAAGCTCGCAGTCAAGTTTTATTAAGTTTTCTTCAACTTGCATACCCCTGGAAATCTCAATATTTATACTTTTTTCGGTTTTCTTCAACTTGCATACCCCTGGAAATCTCAATACTTATACTTTTTTCGGTTTTCACGTACTTGGCTATCGACAACATGTTTTACTTTAACTTATATCAAGACATGTAGCACTCTAACTTGCTTCAAGACAAGCTCGCCTGAACGTTTTATTAAGTTGACTTCAACTTGCATACCCCTGGAAATCTCAATATTTATACTTTTTTCGGTTTGCTTCAACTTGCATACCCCTGGAAATCTCAATTCTTATACTTTTTTCGGTTTTCACGTACTTGGCTATCGACAATATGTTTTACTTTGACTTATATCAAGACATGTAGCACTCTAACTTGCTTCAAGACAAGCTCGCCTGCAAGTTTGATTAAGTTTTCTTCAACTTGCATACCCCTGGAAATCTCAATATTTATACTTTTTTCGGTTTTCTTCAACTTGCATACCCCTGGAAATCTCAATACTTATACTTTTTTCGGTTTTCACGTACTTGGCTATCGACAACATGTTTTACTTTAACTTATATCAAGACATGTAGCACTCTAACTTGCTTCAAGACAAGCTCGCCTGCAAGTTTTATTAAGTTTTCTTCAACTTGCATACCCCTGGAAATCTCAATATTTATACTTTTTTCGGTTTGCTTCAACTTGCATACCCCTGGAAATCTCAATACTTATACTTTTTTCGGTTTTCACGTACTTGGCTAACGACAACATGTTTTACTTTAACTTATATCAAGACATGTAGCACTCTAACTTGCTTCAAGACAAGCTCGCCTGCAAGTTTTATTAAGTTTTCTTCAACTTGCATACCCCTGGAAATCTCAATATTTATACTTTTTTCGGTTTTCTTCAACTTGCATACCCCTGCAAATCTCAATACTTATACTTTTTTCGGTTTTCACGTACTTGGCTATCGACAACATGTTTTACTTTAACTTATATCAAGACATGTAGCACTCTAACTTGCTTCAAGACAAGCTCGCCTGAACGTTTTATTAAGTTGACTCTAACTTGCATACCCCTGGAAATCTCAATATTTATACTTTTTTCGGTTTGCTTCAACTTGCATCACCCTGGAAATCTCAATACTTATACTTTTTTCGGTTTTCACGTACTTGGCTAACGACAACATGTTTTACATTGACTTATATCAAGACATGTAGCACTCTAACTTGCTTCAAGACAAGCTCGCCTGCAAGTTTTATTAAGTTTTCTTCAACTTGCATACCCCTGGAAATCTCAATACTTATACTTTTTTCGGTTTTCTTCAACTTGCATACCCCTGGAAATCTCAATACTTATACTTTTTACGGTTTTCTTCAACTTGCATACCCCTGGAAATCTCAATACTTATACTTTTTTCGGTTTTCACGTACTTGGCTATCGACAACATGTTTTACTTTAACTTATATCAAGACATGTAGCACTCTAACTTGCTTCAAGACAAGCTCGCCTGCAAGTTTTATTAAGTTTTCTTCAACTTGCATACCCCTGGAAATCTCAATATTTATACTTTTTTCGGTTTTCTTCAACTTGCATACCCCTGGAAATCTCAATTCTTATACTTTTTTCGGTTTTCACGTACTTGGCTATCGACAATATGTTTTACTTTGACTTATATCAAGACATGTAGCACTCTAACTTGCTTCAAGACAAGCTCGCCTGCAAGTTTGATTAAGTTTTCTTCAACTTGCATACCCCTGGAAATCTCAATATTTATACTTTTTTCGGTTTTCTTCAACTTGCATACCCCTGGAAATCTCAATACTTATACTTTTTTCGGTTTTCACGTACTTGGCTATCGACAACATGTTTTACTTTAACTTATATCAAGACATGTAGCACTCTAACTTGCTTCAAGACAAGCTCGCCTGCAAGTTTTATTAAGTTTTCTTCAACTTGCATACCCCTGGAAATCTCAATATTTATACTTTTTTCGGTTTGCTTCAACTTGCATACCCCTGGAAATCTCAATACTTATACTTTTTTCGGTTTTCACGTACTTGGCTAACGACAACATGTTTTACTTTAACTTATATCAAGACATGTAGCACTCTAACTTGCTTCAAGACAAGCTCGCAGTCAAGTTTTATTAAGTTTTCTTCAACTTGCATACCCCTGGAAATCTCAATATTTATACTTTTTTCGGTTTTCTTCAACTTGCATACCCCTGGAAATCTCAATACTTATACTTTTTTCGGTTTTCACGTACTTGGCTATCGACAACATGTTTTACTTTAACTTATATCAAGACATGTAGCACTCTAACTTGCTTCAAGACAAGCTCGCCTGAACGTTTTATTAAGTTGACTTCAACTTGCATACCCCTGGAAATCTCAATATTTATACTTTTTTCGGTTTGCTTCAACTTGCATCACCCTGGAAATCTCAATACTTATACTTTTTTCGGTTTTCACGTACTTGGCTAACGACAACATGTTTTACATTGACTTATATCAAGACATGTAGCACTCTAACTTGCTTCAAGACAAGCTCGCCTGCAAGTTTTATTAAGTTTTCTTCAACTTGCATACCCCTGGAAATCTCAATACTTATACTTTTTTCGGTTTTCTTCAACTTGCATACCCCTGGAAATCTCAATACTTATACTTTTTACGGTTTTCTTCAACTTGCATACCCCTGGAAATCTCAATACTTATACTTTTTTCGGTTTTCACGTACTTGGCTATCGACAACATGTTTTACTTTAACTTATATCAAGACATGTAGCACTCTAACTTGCTTCAAGACAAGCTCGCCTGCAAGTTTTATTAAGTTTTCTTCAACTTGCATACCCCTGGAAATCTCAATATTTATACTTTTTTCGGTTTTCTTCAACTTGCATACCCCTGGAAATCTCAATTCTTATACTTTTTTCGGTTTTCACGTACTTGGCTATCGACAATATGTTTTACTTTAACTTATATCAAGACATGTAGCACTCTAACTTGCTTCAAGACAAGCTCGCCTGCAAGTTTCATTAAGTTTTCTTCAACTTGCATACCCCTGGAAATCTCAATACTTATATTTTTTTCGGTTTTCTTCAACTTGCATACCCCTGGAAATCTCAATTCTTATACTTTTTTCGGTTTTCACGTACTTGACTATCGACAACATGTTTTACTTTAACGCATATCAAGACATGTAGCACTCTAAC
Source organism: Tetranychus urticae (assembly GCF_039701765.1). Lineage (NCBI taxonomy): Eukaryota > Metazoa > Arthropoda > Arachnida > Trombidiformes > Tetranychidae > Tetranychus > Tetranychus urticae. The sequence continues at coordinate 226,460 of NW_028315838.1, forward strand.
TTGCTTCGCGACAAGCTCGCCTGCAAGTTTTATTAAGTTTTCTTCAACTTGCATACCCCTAGAAATCCCAATATTTATACTTTTTTCGGTTTTCTTCAACTTGCATACCCCTGGAAATCTCAATACTTATACTTTTTTCGGTTTTCACGTACTTGGCTATCGACAATATGTTTTACTTTGACTTATATCAAGACATGTAGCACTCTAACTCGCTTCAAGACAAGCTCGCCTGCAAGTTTTATTAAGTTTTCTTCAACTTGCATACCCCTGGAAATCTCAATACTTATACTTTTTTCGGTTTTCTTCAACTTGCATACCCCTGGAAATCTCAATACTTATACTTTTTTCGGTTTTTACGTACTTGACTATCGACAACATGTTTTACTTTAACTTATATCAAGACATGTAGCACTCTAACTTGCTTCAAGACAAGCTCGCCTGCAAGTTTTATTAAGTTTATTTCAACTTGCATACCCCTGAAAATCTCAATATTTATACTTTTTTCGGTTTTCTTCAACTTGCATACCCCTGAAAATCTCAATACTTATACTTTTTTCGGTTTTCTTCAACTTGCATACCCCTGGAAATCTCAATACTTACACTTTTTCCGGTTTTCACGTACTTGGCTATCGACAACATGTTTTACTTTAACTTATATCAAGACATGTAGCACTCTAACTTGCTTCAAGACAAGCTCGCCTGCAAGTTTTATTAAGTTTTCTTCAACTTGCATACCCCTGAAAATCTCAATATTTATACTTTTTTCGGTTTTCTTCAACTTGCATACCCCTGGAAATCTCAATACTTATACTTTTTTCGGTTTATACGTACTTGGCTAACGACAATATGTTTTACTTTGACTTATATCAAGACATGTAGCACTCTAACTTGCTTCAAGACAAGCTTGCCTGCAAGTTTTATTAAGTTTTCTTCAACTTGCATACCCCTGGAAATCTCAATACTTATACTTTTTTCGGTTTTCTTCAACTTGCATACCCCTGGAAATCTCAAAACTTATACTTTTTTCGGTTTTCTTCAACTTGCATACCCCTGGAAATCTCAAAACTTATACTTTTTTCGGTTTGCTTCAACTTGCATACCCCTGGAAATCTCAATTCTTATACTTTTTTCGGTTTTCACGTACTTGGCTATCGACAACATGTTTTACTTTGACTTATATCAAGACATGTAGCACTCTAACTTGCTTCAAGACAAGCTTGCCTGCAAGTTTTATTAAGTTTTCTTCAACTTGCATACCCCTGGAAATCTCAATACTTATACTTTTTTCGGTTTTCTTCAACTTGCATACCCCTTGAAATCTCAATACTTATACTTTTTGCGGTTTCCACGTACTTGGCTATCGACAACATGTTTTACTTCAACTTATATCAAGACATGTAGCACTCTAACTTGCTTCGCGACAAGCTCGCCTGCAAGTTTTTTTAAGTTTTCTTCAACTTGCATACCCCTGGAAATCTCAAAACTTATAATTTTTTCGGTTTGCTTCAACTTGCATACCCCTGGAAATCTCAATACTTATACTTTTTTCGGTTTTCTTCAACTTGCATACCCCTGGAAATCTCAAAACTTATACTTTTTTCGGTTTGCTTCAACTTGCATACCCCTGGAAATCTCAATTCTTATACTTTTTTCGGTTTTCACGTACTTGGCTATCGACAACATGTTTTACTTTGACTTATATCAAGACATGTAGCACTCTAACTTGCTTCAAGACAAGCTCGCCTGCAAATTTTATTAAGTTGACTTCAACTTGCATACCCCTGGAAATCTCAATATTTATACTTTTTTCGGTTTTCTTCAACTTGCATACCCCTGGAAATCTCAATACTTATACTTTTTTCGGTTTTCTTCAACTTGCATACCCCTGGAAATCTCAATACTTATACTTTTTTCGGTTTTCTTCAACTTGCATACCCCTGGAAATCTCAATACTTATACTTTTTTCGGTTTTTACGTACTTGGCTATCGACAACATGTTTTACTTTGACTTATATCAAGACATGTAGCACTCTAACTTGCTTCAAGACAAGCTTGCCTGCAAGTTTTATTAAGTTTTCTTCAACTTGCATTCCCTGAAAATCTCAATACTTATACTTTTTTCGGTTTTCTTCAACTTGCATACCCCTGGAAATCTCAATACTTATACTTTTTTCGGTTTTCTTCAACTTGCATACCCCTGGAAATCTCAAAACTTATACTTTTTTCGGTTTTCACGTACTTGACTATCGACAACATGTTTTACTTTAACTTATATCAAGACATGTAGCACTCTAACTTGCTTCAAGACAAGCTCGCCTGCAAGTTTTATTAAGTTTTCTTCAACTTGCATACCCCTGAAAATCTCAATATTTATACTTTTTTCGGTTTTCTTCAACTTGCATACCCCTGAAAATCTCAATACTTATACTTTTTTCGGTTTTCTTCAACTTGCATACCCCTGGAAATCTCAATACTTATACTTTTTTCGGTTTATACGTACTTGGCTAACGACAATATGTTTTACTTTGACTTATATCAAGACATGTAGCACTCTAACTTGCTTCAAGACAAGCTTGCCTGCAAGTTTTATTAAGTTTTCTTCAACTTGCATACCCCTGGAAATCTCAATACTTATACTTTTTTCGGTTTTCTTCAACTTGCATACCCCTGGAAATCTCAAAACTTATACTTTTTTCGGTTTTCTTCAACTTGCATACCCCTGGAAATCTCAAAACTTATACTTTTTTCGGTTTGCTTCAACTTGCATACCCCTGGAAATCTCAATTCTTATACTTTTTTCGGTTTTCACGTACTTGGCTATCGACAACATGTTTTACTTTGACTTATATCAAGACATGTAGCACTCTAACTTGCTTCAAGACAAGCTTGCCTGCAAGTTTTATTAAGTTTTCTTCAACTTGCATACCCCTGGAAATCTCAATACTTATACTTTTTTCGGTTTTCTTCAACTTGCATACCCCTTGAAATCTCAATACTTATACTTTTTGCGGTTTCCACGTACTTGGCTATCGACAACATGTTTTACTTCAACTTATATCAAGACATGTAGCACTCTAACTTGCTTCGCGACAAGCTCGCCTGCAAGTTTTTTTAAGTTTTCTTCAACTTGCATACCCCTGGAAATCTCAAAACTTATAATTTTTTCGGTTTGCTTCAACTTGCATACCCCTGGAAATCTCAATACTTATACTTTTTTCGGTTTTCTTCAACTTGCATACCCCTGGAAATCTCAAAACTTATACTTTTTTCGGTTTGCTTCAACTTGCATACCCCTGGAAATCTCAATTCTTATACTTTTTTCGGTTTTCACGTACTTGGCTATCGACAACATGTTTTACTTTGACTTATATCAAGACATGTAGCACTCTAACTTGCTTCAAGACAAGCTCGCCTGCAAATTTTATTAAGTTGACTTCAACTTGCATACCCCTGGAAATCTCAATATTTATACTTTTTTCGGTTTTCTTCAACTTGCATACCCCTGGAAATCTCAATACTTATACTTTTTTCGGTTTTCTTCAACTTGCATACCCCTGGAAATCTCAATACTTATACTTTTTTCGGTTTTCTTCAACTTGCATACCCCTGGAAATCTCAATACTTATACTTTTTTCGGTTTTTACGTACTTGGCTATCGACAACATGTTTTACTTTGACTTATATCAAGACATGTAGCACTCTAACTTGCTTCAAGACAAGCTTGCCTGCAAGTTTTATTAAGTTTTCTTCAACTTGCATTCCCTGAAAATCTCAATACTTATACTTTTTTCGGTTTTCTTCAACTTGCATACCCCTGGAAATCTCAATACTTATACTTTTTTCGGTTTTCTTCAACTTGCATACCCCTGGAAATCTCAAAACTTATACTTTTTTCGGTTTTCACGTACTTGACTATCGACAACATGTTTTACTTTAACTTATATCAAGACATGTAGCACTCTAACTTGCTTCAAGACAAGCTCGCCTGCAAGTTTTATTAAGTTTTCTTCAACTTGCATACCCCTGAAAATCTCAATATTTATACTTTTTTCGGTTTTCTTCAACTTGCATACCCCTGAAAATCTCAATACTTATACTTTTTTCGGTTTTCTTCAACTTGCATACCCCTGGAAATCTCAATACTTATACTTTTTTCGGTTTATACGTACTTGGCTAACGACAATATGTTTTACTTTGACTTATATCAAGACATGTAGCACTCTAACTTGCTTCAAGACAAGCTTGCCTGCAAGTTTTATTAAGTTTTCTTCAACTTGCATACCCCTGGAAATCTCAATACTTATACTTTTTTCGGTTTGCTTCAACTTGCATACCCCTGGAAATCTCAAAACTTATACTTTTTTCGGTTTGCTTCAACTTGCATACCCCTGGAAATCTCAATTCTTATACTTTTTTCGGTTTTCACGTACTTGGCTATCGACAACATGTTTTACTTTGACTTATATCAAGACATGTAGCACTCTAACTTGCTTCAAGACAAGCTTGCCTGCAAGTTTTATTAAGTTTTCTTCAACTTGCATACCCCTGGAAATCTCAATATTTATACTTTTTTCGGTTTTCTTCAACTTGCATACCCCTGGAAATCTCAATACTTATACTTTTTTCGGTTTTCACGTACTTGGCTAACGACAACATGTTTTACTTTAACTTATATCAAGACATGTAGCACTCTAACTTGCTTCAAGACAAGCTCGCCTGCAAGTTTTATTAAGTTTTCTTCAACTTGCATACCCCTGAAAATCTCAATATTTATACTTTTTTCGGTTTTCTTCAACTTGCATACCCCTGAAAATCTCAATACTTATACTTTTTTCGGTTTTCTTCAACTTGCATACCCCTGGAAATCTCAATACTTATACTTTTTTCGGTTTATACGTACTTGGCTAACGACAATATGTTTTACTTTGACTTATATCAAGATATGTAGCACTCTAACTTGCTTCAAGACAAGCTTGCCTGCAAGTTTTATTAAGTTTTCTTCAACTTGCATACCCCTGGAAATCTCAATACTTATACTTTTTTCGGTTTGCTTCAACTTGCATACCCCTGGAAATCTCAAAACTTATACTTTTTTCGGTTTGCTTCAACTTGCATACCCCTGGAAATCTCAATACTTATACTTTTTTCGGTTTTCTTCAACTTGCATACCCCTGGAAATCTCAAAACTTATACTTTTTTCGGTTTGCTTCAACTTGCATACCCCTGGAAATCTCAATTCTTATACTTTTTTCGGTTTTCACGTACTTGGCTATCGACAACATGTTTTACTTTGACTTATATCAAGACATGTAGCACTCTAACTTGCTTCAAGACAAGCTTGCCTGCAAGTTTTATTAAGTTTTCTTCAACTTGCATACCCCTGGAAATCTCAATACTTATACTTTTTTCGGTTTTCTTCAACTTGCATACCCCTTGAAATCTCAAAACTTATACTTTTTTCGGTTTGCTTCAACTTGCATACCCCTGGAAATCTCAATACTTATACTTTTTTCGGTTTTCTTCAACTTGCATACCCCTTGAAATCTCAATACTTATACTTTTTGCGGTTTCCACGTACTTGGCTATCGACAACATGTTTTACTTCAACTTATATCAAGACATGTAGCACTCTAACTTGCTTCGCGACAAGCTCGCCTGCAAGTTTTATTAAGTTTTCTTCAACTTGCATACCCCTGGAAATCTCAAAACTTATAATTTTTTCGGTTTTCTTCAACTTGCATACCCCTGGAAATCTCAAAACTTATACTTTTTTCGGTTTGCTTCAACTTGCATACCCCTGGAAATCTCAATTCTTATACTTTTTTCGGTTTTCACGTACTTGGCTATCGACAACATGTTTTACTTTGACTTATATCAAGACATGTAGCACTCTAACTTGCTTCAAGACAAGCTCGCCTGCAAATTTTATTAAGTTGACTTCAACTTGCATACCCCTGGAAATCTCAATACTTACAAGGGAGGTTATCGAGATACCCGAGCTACTTTTGAATGAGTGAGGTGTCATTCGATAGAGGATGATGAGTAATGAAAAACTTTTGAGGCTTTTTTCTGCTAATGCAGTGGTTCCTAAGATATTTGGGTTCAAAATTTGGTCATTTTTATTAAACTCAAAATTAAAAATCTATTAAAATATGAGTTGAAGGGTAGCTCAGTGGTTAAAGGTGCGAGGGTAACTATGAAGGTTTTGGGTTCGAGACTCACTAACATTATGTTTTTCCCCTTCTTAATTGAATTATTTATTTTAATTATTTTTTTGTGAAAAATTAACAAATATTCATCAATATTTTTTAATTTTGATAAATTCATCTAAAATTGATTAATTTTTCACAAAAAAATAATTAAAATAAATAATTCAATTAAGAAGGGGAAAAACATAATGTTAGTGAGTCTCGAACCCAAAACCTTCATAGTTACCCTCGCACCTTTAACCACTGAGCTACCCTTCAACTCATATTTTAATAGATTTTTAATTTTGAGTTTAATAAAAATGACCAAATTTTGAACCCAAATATCTTAGGAACCACTGCATTAGCAGAAAAAAGCCTCGACAGTTTTTCATAACTCATCATCCTCTATCGAATGACACCTCACTCATTCAAAAGTAGCTCGGGTATCTCGATAACCTCCCTTGTTATACTTTTTTCGGTTTTCTTCAACTTGCATACCCCTGGAAATCTCAATACTTATACTTTTTTCGGTTTTCACGTACTTGGCTAACGACAACATGTTTTACTTTGACTTATATCAAGACATGTAGCACTCTAACTTGCTTCAAGACAAGCTCGCCTGCAAGTTTTATTAAGTTGACTTCAACTTGCATACCCCTGGAAATCTCAATACTTATACTTTTTTCGGTTTGCTTCAACTTGCATACCCCTGGAAATCTCAATACTTATACTTTTTTCGGTTTTCTTCAACTTGCATACCCCTGGAAATCTCAATACTTATACTTTTTTCGGTTTTCACGTACTTGGCTATCGACAACATGTTTTACTTTGACTTATATCAAGACATGTAGCACTCTAACTTGCTTCAAGACAAGCTCGCCTGCAAGTTTTATTAAGTTGACTTCAACTTGCATACCCCTGGAAATCTCAATACTTATACTTTTTTCGGTTTGCTTCAACTTGCATACCCCTGGAAATCTCAATACTTATACTTTTTTCGGTTTTCTTCAACTTGCATACCCCTGGAAATCTCAATACTTATTCTTTTTTCGGTTTTCACGTACTTGGCTATCGACAACATGTTTTACTTTGACTTATATCAAGACATGTAGCACTCTAACTTGCTTCAAGACAAGCTCGCCTGCAAATTTTATTAAGTTGACTTCAACTTGCATACCCCTGGAAATCTCAATACTTATACTTTTTTCGGTTTTCTTCAACTTGCATACCCCTGGAAATCTCAATACTTATACTTTTTTCGGTTTTCACGTACTTGGCTATCGACAACATGTTTTACTTTGACTTATATCAAGACATGTAGCACTCTAACTTGCTTCAAGACAAGCTCGCCTGCAAGTTTTATTAAGTTGACTTCAACTTGCATACCCCTGGAAATCTCAATACTTATACTTTTTTCGGTTTGCTTCAACTTCCATACCCCTGGAAATCTCAATACTTATACTTTTTTCGGTTTTCTTCAACTTGCATACCCCTGGAAATCTCAATACTTATTCTTTTTTCGGTTTTCACGTACTTGGCTATCGACAACATGTTTTACTTTGACTTATATCAAGACATGTAGCACTCTAACTTGCTTCAAGACAAGCTCGCCTGCAAATTTTATTAAGTTGACTTCAACTTGCATACCCCTGGAAATCTCAATACTTATACTTTTTTCGGTTTTCTTCAACTTGCATACCCCTGGAAATCTCAATACTTATACTTTTTTCGGTTTTCACGTACTTGGCTAACGACAACATGTTTTACATTGACTTATATCAAGACATGTAGCACTCTAACTTGCTTCAAGACAAGCTCGCCTGCAAGTTTTATTAAGTTGACTTCAACTTGCATACCCCTGGAAATCTCAATACTTATACTTTTTTCGGTTTTCTTCAACTTGCATATCCCTGGAAATCTCAATACTTATACTTTTTTCGGTTTTCTTCAACTTGCATACCCCTGGAAATCTCAATACTTATACTTTTTTCGGTTTTTACGTACTTGACTATCGACAACATGTTTTACTTTAACTTATATCAAGACATGTAGCACTCTAACTTGCTTCGCGACAAGCTCGCCTGCAAGTTTTATTAAGTTTTCTTCAACTTGCATACCCCTGGAAATCTCAATACTTATACTTTTTTCGGTTTTCTTCAACTCGCATACCCCTGGAAATCTCAAAACTTATACTTTTTTCGGTTTTCACGTACTTGGCTATCGACAACATGTTTTACTTTGACTTATATCAAGACATGTAGCACTCTAACTTGCTTCAAGACAAGCTCGCCTGCAAGTTTTATTAAGTTGACTTCAACTTGCATACCCCTGGAAATCTCAATACTTATACTTTTTTCGGTTTTTACGTACTTGACTATCGACAACATGTTTTACTTTAACTTATATCAAGACATGTAGCACTCTAACTTGCTTCGCGACAAGCTCGCCTGCAAGTTTTATTAAGTTTTCTTCAACTTGCATACCCCTGGAAATCTCAATACTTATACTTTTTTCGGTTTTCTTCAACTTGCATACCCCTGGAAATCTCAATACTTATACTTTTTTCGGTTTTCACGTACTTGGCTATCGACAACATGTTTTACTTTGACTTATATCAAGACATGTAGCACTCTAACTTGCTTCAAGACAAGCTCGCCTGCAAGTTTTATTAAGTTGACTTCAACTTGCATACCCCTGGAAATCTCAATACTTATACTTTTTTCGGTTTGCTTCAACTTGCATACCCCTGGAAATCTCAATACTTATACTTTTTTCGGTTTTCTTCAACTTGCATACCCCTGGAAATCTCAATACTTATACTTTTTTCGGTTTTCACGTACTTGGCTATCGACAACATGTTTTACTTTGACTTATATCAAGACATGTAGCACTCTAACTTGCTTCAAGACAAGCTCGCCTGCAAATTTTATTAAGTTGACTTCAACTTGCATACCCCTGGAAATCTCAATACTTATACTTTTTTCGGTTTGCTCCAACTTGCATACCCCTGGAAATCTCAATACTTATACTTTTTTCGGTTTTCTTCAACTTGCATACCCCTGGAAATCTCAATACTTATTCTTTTTTCGGTTTTCACGTACTTGGCTATCGACAACATGTTTTACTTTGACTTATATCAAGACATGTAGCACTCTAACTTGCTTCAAGACAAGCTCGCCTGCAAATTTTATTAAGTTGACTTCAACTTGCATACCCCTGGAAATCTCAATACTTATACTTTTTTCGGTTTGCTTCAACTTGCATACCCCTGGAAATCTCAATACTTATACTTTTTTCGGTTTTCTTCAACTTGCATACCCCTGGAAATCTCAATACTTATACTTTTTTCGGTTTTCACGTACTTGGCTATCGACAACATGTTTTACTTTGACTTATATCAAGACATGTAGCACTCTAACTTGCTTCGAGACAAGCTCGCCTGCAAATTTTATTAAGTTGACTTCAACTTGCATACCCCTGAAAATCTCAATACTTATACTTTTTTCGGTTTGCTTCAACTTGCATACCCCTGGAAATCTCAATACTTATACTTTTTTCGGTTTTCTTCAACTTGCATACCCCTGGAAATCTCAATACTTATACTTTTTTCGGTTTTCACGTACTTGGCTATCGACAACATGTTTTACTTTGACTTATATCAAGACATGTAGCACTCTAACTTGCTTCAAGACAAGCTCGCCTGCAAGTTTTATTAAGTTGACTTCAACTTGCATACCCCTGGAAATCTCAATACTTATACTTTTTTCGGTTTGCTTCAACTTGCATACCCCTGGAAATCTCAATACTTATACTTTTTTCGGTTTTCTTCAACTTGCATACCCCTGGAAATCTCAATACTTATACTTTTTTCGGTTTTCACGTACTTGGCTATCGACAACATGTTTTACTTTGACTTATATCAAGACATGTAGCACTCTAACTTGCTTCAAGACAAGCTCGCCTGCAAGTTTTATTAAGTTGACTTCAACTTGCATACCCCTGGAAATCTCAATACTTATACTTTTTTCGGTTTGCTTCAACTTGCATACCCCTGGAAATCTCAATACTTATACTTTTTTCGGTTTTCTTCAACTTGCATACCCCTGGAAATCTCAATACTTATTCTTTTTTCGGTTTTCACGTACTTGGCTATCGACAACATGTTTTACTTTGACTTATATCAAGACATGTAGCACTCTAACTTGCTTCAAGACAAGCTCGCCTGCAAATTTTATTAAGTTGACTTCAACTTGCATACCCCTGGAAATCTCAATACTTATACTTTTTTCGGTTTTCTTCAACTTGCATACCCCTGGAAATCTCAATACTTATACTTTTTTCGGTTTTCACGTACTTGGCTATCGACAACATGTTTTACTTTGACTTATATCAAGACATGTAGCACTCTAACTTGCTTCAAGACAAGCTCGCCTGCAAGTTTTATTAAGTTGACTTCAACTTGCATACCCCTGGAAATCTCAATACTTATACTTTTTTCGGTTTGCTTCAACTTCCATACCCCTGGAAATCTCAATACTTATACTTTTTTCGGTTTTCTTCAACTTGCATACCCCTGGAAATCTCAATACTTATTCTTTTTTCGGTTTTCACGTACTTGGCTATCGACAACATGTTTTACTTTGACTTATATCAAGACATGTAGCACTCTAACTTGCTTCAAGACAAGCTCGCCTGCAAATTTTATTAAGTTGACTTCAACTTGCATACCCCTGGAAATCTCAATACTTATACTTTTTTCGGTTTTCTTCAACTTGCATACCCCTGGAAATCTCAATACTTATACTTTTTTCGGTTTTCACGTACTTGGCTAACGACAACATGTTTTACATTGACTTATATCAAGACATGTAGCACTCTAACTTGCTTCAAGACAAGCTCGCCTGCAAGTTTTATTAAGTTGACTTCAACTTGCATACCCCTGGAAATCTCAATACTTATACTTTTTTCGGTTTTCTTCAACTTGCATATCCCTGGAAATCTCAATACTTATACTTTTTTCGGTTTTCTTCAACTTGCATACCCCTGGAAATCTCAATACTTATACTTTTTTCGGTTTTTACGTACTTGACTATCGACAACATGTTTTACTTTAACTTATATCAAGACATGTAGCACTCTAACTTGCTTCGCGACAAGCTCGCCTGCAAGTTTTATTAAGTTTTCTTCAACTTGCATACCCCTGGAAATCTCAATACTTATACTTTTTTCGGTTTTCTTCAACTCGCATACCCCTGGAAATCTCAAAACTTATACTTTTTTCGGTTTTCACGTACTTGGCTATCGACAACATGTTTTACTTTGACTTATATCAAGACATGTAGCACTCTAACTTGCTTCAAGACAAGCTCGCCTGCAAGTTTTATTAAGTTGACTTCAACTTGCATACCCCTGGAAATCTCAATACTTATACTTTTTTCGGTTTTTACGTACTTGACTATCGACAACATGTTTTACTTTAACTTATATCAAGACATGTAGCACTCTAACTTGCTTCGCGACAAGCTCGCCTGCAAGTTTTATTAAGTTTTCTTCAACTTGCATACCCCTGGAAATCTCAATACTTATACTTTTTTCGGTTTTCTTCAACTTGCATACCCCTGGAAATCTCAATACTTATACTTTTTTCGGTTTTCACGTACTTGGCTATCGACAACATGTTTTACTTTGACTTATATCAAGACATGTAGCACTCTAACTTGCTTCAAGACAAGCTCGCCTGCAAGTTTTATTAAGTTGACTTCAACTTGCATACCCCTGGAAATCTCAATACTTATACTTTTTTCGGTTTGCTCCAACTTGCATACCCCTGGAAATCTCAATACTTATACTTTTTTCGGTTTTCTTCAACTTGCATACCCCTGGAAATCTCAATACTTATTCTTTTTTCGGTTTTCACGTACTTGGCTATCGACAACATGTTTTACTTTGACTTATATCAAGACATGTAGCACTCTAACTTGCTTCAAGACAAGCTCGCCTGCAAATTTTATTAAGTTGACTTCAACTTGCATACCCCTGGAAATCTCAATACTTATACTTTTTTCGGTTTGCTTCAACTTGCATACCCCTGGAAATCTCAATACTTATACTTTTTTCGGTTTTCTTCAACTTGCATACCCCTGGAAATCTCAATACTTATACTTTTTTCGGTTTTCACGTACTTGGCTATCGACAACATGTTTTACTTTGACTTATATCAAGACATGTAGCACTCTAACTTGCTTCAAGACAAGCTCGCCTGCAAATTTTATTAAGTTGACTTCAACTTGCATACCCCTGAAAATCTCAATACTTATACTTTTTTCGGTTTGCTTCAACTTGCATACCCCTGGAAATCTCAATACTTATACTTTTTTCGGTTTTCTTCAACTTGCATACCCCTGGAAATCTCAATACTTATACTTTTTTCGGTTTTCACGTACTTGGCTATCGACAACATGTTTTACTTTGACTTATATCAAGACATGTAGCACTCTAACTTGCTTCAAGACAAGCTCGCCTGCAAGTTTTATTAAGTTGACTTCAACTTGCATACCCCTGGAAATCTCAATACTTATACTTTTTTCGGTTTGCTTCAACTTGCATACCCCTGGAAATCTCAATACTTATACTTTTTTCGGTTTTCTTCAACTTGCATACCCCTGGAAATCTCAATACTTATACTTTTTTCGGTTTTCACGTACTTGGCTATCGACAACATGTTTTACTTTGACTTATATCAAGACATGTAGCACTCTAACTTGCTTCAAGACAAGCTCGCCTGCAAGTTTTATTAAGTTGACTTCAACTTGCATACCCCTGGAAATCTCAATACTTATACTTTTTTCGGTTTGCTTCAACTTGCATACCCCTGGAAATCTCAATACTTATACTTTTTTCGGTTTTCTTCAACTTGCATACCCCTGGAAATCTCAATACTTATTCTTTTTTCGGTTTTCACGTACTTGGCTATCGACAACATGTTTTACTTTGACTTATATCAAGACATGTAGCACTCTAACTTGCTTCAAGACAAGCTCGCCTGCAAATTTTATTAAGTTGACTTCAACTTGCATACCCCTGGAAATCTCAATACTTATACTTTTTTCGGTTTTCTTCAACTTGCATACCCCTGGAAATCTCAATACTTATACTTTTTTCGGTTTTCACGTACTTGGCTAACGACAACATGTTTTACATTGACTTATATCAAGACATGTAGCACTCTAACTTGCTTCAAGACAAGCTCGCCTGCAAGTTTTATTAAGTTGACTTCAACTTGCATACCCCTGGAAATCTCAATACTTATACTTTTTTCGGTTTTCTTCAACTTGCATATCCCTGGAAATCTCAATACTTATACTTTTTTCGGTTTTCTTCAACTTGCATACCCCTGGAAATCTCAATACTTATACTTTTTTCGGTTTTCACGTACTTGGCTAACGACAACATGTTTTACATTGACTTATATCAAGACATGTAGCACTCTAACTTGCTTCAAGACAAGCTCGCCTGCAAGTTTTATTAAGTTGACTTCAACTTGCATACCCCTGGAAATCTCAATACTTATACTTTTTTCGGTTTTTACGTACTTGACTATCGACAACATGTTTTACTTTAACTTATATCAAGACATGTAGCACTCTAACTTGCTTCGCGACAAGCTCGCCTGCAAGTTTTATTAAGTTTTCTTCAACTTGCATACCCCTGGAAATCTCAATACTTATACTTTTTTCGGTTTTCTTCAACTTGCATACCCCTGGAAATCTCAAAACTTATACTTTTTCGGTTTGCTTCAACTTGCATACCCCTGGAAATCTCAATTCTTATACTTTTTTCGGTTTTCACGTACTTGGCTAACGACAACATGTTTTACATTGACTTATATCAAGACATGTAGCACTCTAACTTGCTTCAAGACAAGCTCGCCTGCAAGTTTTATTAAGTTGACTTCAACTTGCATACCCCTGGAAATCTCAATACTTATACTTTTTTCGGTTTTCTTCAACTTGCATATCCCTGGAAATCTCAAAACTTATACTTTTTTCGGTTTTCTTCAACTTGCATACCCCTGGAAATCTCAATACTTATACTTTTTTCGGTTTTCACGTACTTGGCTATCGACAACATGTTTTACTTTGACTTATATCAAGACATGTAGCACTCTAACTTGCTTCAAGACAAGCTCGCCTGCAAATTTTATTAAGTTGACTTCAACTTGCATACCCCTGGAAATCTCAATACTTATACTTTTTTCGGTTTTCTTCAACTTGCATACCCCTGGAAATCTCAATACTTATACTTTTTTCGGTTTTCACGTACTTGGCTAACGACAACATGTTTTACATTGACTTATATCAAGACATGTAGCACTCTAACTTGCTTCAAGACAAGCTCGCCTGCAAGTTTTATTAAGTTGACTTCAACTTGCATACCCCTGGAAATCTCAATACTTATACTTTTTTCGGTTTTTACGTACTTGACTATCGACAACATGTTTTACTTTAACTTATATCAAGACATGTAGCACTCTAACTTGCTTCGCGACAAGCTCGCCTGCAAGTTTTATTAAGTTTTCTTCAACTTGCATACCCCTGGAAATCTCAATACTTATACTTTTTTCGGTTTTCTTCAACTTGCATACCCCTGGAAATCTCAAAACTTATACTTTTTCGGTTTGCTTCAACTTGCATACCCCTGGAAATCTCAATTCTTATACTTTTTTCGGTTTTCACGTACTTGGCTAACGACAACAAATTTTACATTGACTTATATCAAGACATGTAGCACTCTAACTTGCTTCAAGACAAGCTCGCCTGCAAGTTTTATTAAGTTGACTTCAACTTGCATACCCCTGGAAATCTCAATACTTATACTTTTTTCGGTTTTCTTCAACTTGCATACCCCTGGAAATCTCAATACTTATTCTTTTTTCGGTTTTCACGTACTTGGCTATCGACAACATGTTTTACTTTGACTTATATCAAGACATGTAGCACTCTAACTTGCTTCAAGACAAGCTCGCCTGCAAATTTTATTAAGTTGACTTCAACTTGCATACCCCTGGAAATCTCAATACTTATACTTTTTTCGGTTTTCTTCAACTTGCATACCCCTGGAAATCTCAATACTTATACTTTTTTCGGTTTTCACGTACTTGGCTAACGACAACATGTTTTACATTGACTTATATCAAGACATGTAGCACTCTAACTTGCTTCAAGACAAGCTCGCCTGCAAGTTTTATTAAGTTTTCTTCAACTTGCATACCCCTGGAAATCTCAATACTTATACTTTTTTCGGTTTGCTTCAACTTGCATACCCCTGGAAATCTCAATACTTATACTTTTTTCGGTTTTCACGTACTTGGCTATCGACAACATGTTTTACTTTGACTTATATCAAGACATGTAGCACTCTAACTTGCTTCAAGACAAGCTCGCCTGCAAGTTTTATTAAGTTGACTTCAACTTGCATACCCCTGGAAATCTCAATACTTATACTTTTTTCGGTTTGCTTCAACTTGCATACCCCTGGAAATCGTAATACTTATACTTTTTTCGGTTTTCTTCAACTTGCATACCCCTGGAAATCTCAATACTTATACTTTTTTCGGTTTTTACGTACTTGGCTATCGACAACATGTTTTACTTTGACTTATATCAAGACATGTAGCACTCTAACTTGCTTCAAGACAAGCTTGCCTGCAAGTTTTATTAAGTTTTCTTCAACTTGCATTCCCTGAAAATCTCAATACTTATACTTTTTTCGGTTTTCTTCAACTTGCATACCCCTGGAAATCTCAATACTTATACTTTTTTCGGTTTTCTTCAACTTGCATACCCCTGGAAATCTCAATACTTATACTTTTTTCGGTTTTTACGTACTTGACTATCGACAACATGTTTTACTTTAACTTATATCAAGACATGTAGCACTCTAACTTGCTTCAAGACAAGCTCGCCTGCAAGTTTTATTAAGTTGACTTCAACTTGCATACCCCTGGAAATCTCAATATTTATACTTTTTTCGGTTTTCTTCAACTTGCATACCCCTTGAAATCTCAATACTTATACTTTTTGCGGTTTCCACGTACTTGGCTATCGACAACATGTTTTACTTCAACTTATATCAAGACATGTAGCACTCTAACTTGCTTCAAGACAAGCTTGCCTGAAAGTTTTATTAAGTTTTCTTCAACTTGCATACCCCTGGAAATCTCAATACTTATACTTTTTTCGGTTTTCACGTACTTGGCTATCGACAATATGTTTTACTTTGACTTATATCAAGACATGTAGCACTCTAACTTGCTTCAAGACAAGCTTGCCTGCAAGTTTTATTAAGTTTTCTTCAACTTGCATACCCCTGGAAATCTCAATACTTATATTTTTTGTCGGTTTTCAGCAACCCGCATACCCCTTGAAATCTCAATACTTATACTTTTTGCGGTTTCCACGTACTTGGCTATCGACAACATGTTTTACTTTAACTTATATCAAGACATGTAGCACTCTAACTTGCTTCAAGACAAGCTTGCCTGCAAGTTTCATTAAGTTTTCTTCAACTTGCATACCCCTGGAAATCTCAATACTTATACTTTTTTCGGTTTTCTTCAACTTGCATACCCCTGGAAATCTCAATACTTATACTTTTTTCGGTTTCCACGTACTTGACTATCGACAACATGTTTTACTTTAACTTATATCAAGACATGTAGCACTCTAACTTGCTTCGCGACAAGCTCGCCTGCAAGTTTTATTAAGTTTTCTTCAACTTGGCTACCCCTGGAAATCTCAATACTTATACTTTTTGCGGTTTCCACGTACTTGGCTATCGACAACATGTTTTACTTTGACTGTTATCAAGACATGTAGCACTCTAACTTGCTTCAAGACAAGCTTGCCTGCAAGTTTTATTAAGTTTTCTTCAACTTGCATACCCCTGGAAATCTCAATACTTATACTTTTTTCGGTTTTCTTCAACTTGCATACCCCTGGAAATCTCAATACTTATACTTTTTTCGGTTTTCACGTACTTGGCTATCGACAACATGTTTTACTTTGACTGTTATCAAGACATGTAGCACTCTAACTTGCTTCAAGACAAGCTTGCCTGCAAGTTTTATTAAGTTTTCTTCAACTTGCATACCCCTGAAAATCTCAATACTTATACTTTTTTCGGTTTTCTTCAACTTGCATACCCCTGGAAATCTCAATACTTATACTTTTTTCGGTTTTCACGTACTTGGCTATCGACAACATGTTTTACTTTGACTGTTATCAAGACATGTAGCACTCTAACTTGCTTCAAGACAAGCTTGCCTGCAAGTTTTATTAAGTTTTCTTCAACTTGCATACCCCTGGAAATCTCAATACTTATACTTTTTTCGGTTTGCTGCAACTTGCATACCCCTGAAAATCTCAATACTTATACTTTTTTCGGTTTTCTTCAACTTGCATACCCCTGGAAATCTCAATACTTATACTTTTTTCGGTTTTCTTCAACTTGCATACCCCTGGAAATCTCAATACTTATACTTTTTTCGGTTTTTACGTACTTGACTATCGACAACATGTTTTACTTTAACTTATATCAAGACATGTAGCACTCTAACTTGCTTCGCGACAAGCTCGCCTGCAAGTTTTATTAAGTTTTCTTCAACTTGCATACCCCTGGAAATCTCAATACTTATACTTTTTTCGGTTTTCTTCAACTTGCATACCCCTGGAAATCTCAAAACTTATACTTTTTCGGTTTGCTTCAACTTGCATACCCCTGGAAATCTCAATTCTTATACTTTTTTCGGTTTTCACGTACTTGGCTATCGACAACATGTTTTACTTTGACTTATATCAAGACATGTAGCACTCTAACTTGCTTCAAGACAAGCTTGCCTGCAAGTTTTATTAAGTTTTCTTCAACTTGCATACCCCTGGAAATCTCAATACTTATACTTTTTGCGGTTTGCTTCAACTTGCATACCCCTGGAAATCTCAATACTTATACTTTTTTCGGTTTTCACGTACTTGGCTATCGACAACATGTTTTACTTTAACTTATATCAAGACATGTAGCACTCTAACTTGCTTCAAGACAAGCTCGCCTGCAAGTTTTATTAAGTTGACTTCAACTTGCATACCCCTGGAAATCTCAAAACTTATACTTTTTCGGTTTGCTGCAACTTGCATACCCCTGGAAATCTCAATTCTTATACTTTTTTCGGTTTTCACGTACTTGGCTATCGACAACATGTTTTACTTTGACTTATATCAAGACATGTAGCACTCTAACTTGCTTCAAGACAAGCTTGCCTGAAAGTTTTATTAAGTTTTCTTCAACTTGCATACCCCTGGAAATCTCAATACTTATACTTTTTTCGGTTTTCACGTACTTGGCTATCGACAACATGTTTTACTTTGACTTATATCAAGACATGTAGCACTCTAACTTGCTTCAAGACAAGCTTGCCTGCAAGTTTTATTAAGTTTTCTTCAACTTGCATACCCCTGGAAATCTCAATACTTATACTTTTTTCGGTTTTCTTCAACTTGCATACCCCTGGAAATCTCAAAACTTATACTTTTTCGGTTTGCTGCAACTTGCATACCCCTGGAAATCTCAATTCTTATACTTTTTTCGGTTTTCACGTACTTGGCTATCGACAACATGTTTTACTTTGACTTATATCAAGACATGTAGCACTCTAACTTGCTTCAAGACAAGCTTGCCTGCAAGTTTTATTAAGTTTTCTTCAACTTGCATACCCCTGGAAATCTCAATACTTATACTTTTTTCGGTTTGCTGCAACTTGCATACCCCTGAAAATCTCAATACTTATACTTTTTTCGGTTTTCTTCAACTTGCATACCCCTGGAAATCTCAATACTTATACTTTTTTCGGTTTTCTTCAACTTGCATACCCCTGGAAATCTCAATACTTATACTTTTTTCGGTTTTTACGTACTTGACTATCGACAACATGTTTTACTTTAACTTATATCAAGACATGTAGCACTCTAACTTGCTTCGCGACAAGCTCGCCTGCAAGTTTTATTAAGTTTTCTTCAACTTGCATACCCCTGGAAATCTCAATACTTATACTTTTTTCGGTTTTCTTCAACTTGCATACCCCTGGAAATCTCAAAACTTATACTTTTTCGGTTTGCTTCAACTTGCATACCCCTGGAAATCTCAATTCTTATACTTTTTTCGGTTTTCACGTACTTGGCTATCGACAACATGTTTTACTTTGACTTATATCAAGACATGTAGCACTCTAACTTGCTTCAAGACAAGCTTGCCTGCAAGTTTTATTAAGTTTTCTTCAACTTGCATACCCCTGGAAATCTCAATACTTATACTTTTTTCGGTTTTCTTCAACTTGCATACCCCTGGAAATCTCAATACTTATCCTTTTTCGGTTTTCACGTACTTGGCTATCGACAACATGTTTTACTTTAACTTATATCAAGACATGTAGCACTCTAACTTGCTTCAAGACAAGCTCGCCTGCAAGTTTTATTAAGTTGACTTCAACTTGCATACCCCTGGAAATCTCAATATTTATACTTTTTTCGGTTTTCTTCAACTTGCATACCCCTTGAAATCTCAATACTTATACTTTTTGCGGTTTCCACGTACTTGGCTATCGACAACATGTTTTACTTCAACTTATATCAAGACATGTAGCACTCTAACTTGCTTCAAGACAAGCTTGCCTGAAAGTTTTATTAAGTTTTCTTCAACTTGCATACCCCTGGAAATCTCAATACTTATACTTTTTTCGGTTTTCACGTACTTGGCTATCGACAATATGTTTTACTTTGACTTATATCAAGACATGTAGCACTCTAACTTGCTTCAAGACAAGCTTGCCTGCAAGTTTTATTAAGTTTTCTTCAACTTGCATACCCCTGGAAATCTCAAAACTTATACTTTTTCGGTTTGCTTCAACTTGCATACCCCTGGAAATCTCAATTCTTATACTTTTTTCGGTTTTCACGTACTTGGCTATCGACAACATGTTTTACTTTGACTTATATCAAGACATGTAGCACTCTAACTTGCTTCAAGACAAGCTTGCCTGCAAGTTTTATTAAGTTTTCTTCAACTTGCATACCCCTGGAAATCTCAATACTTATACTTTTTTCGGTTTGCTTCAACTTGCATACCCCTGGAAATCTCAATACTTATACTTTTTGCGGTTTCCACGTACTTGGCTATCGACAACATGTTTTACTTTAACTTATATCAAGACATGTAGCACTCTAACTTGCTTCAAGACAAGCTCGCCTGCAAGTTTTATTAAGTTGACTTCAACTTGCATACCCCTGGAAATCTCAATATTTATACTTTTTTCGGTTTTCTTCAACTTGCATACCCCTTGAAATCTCAATACTTATACTTTTTGCGGTTTCCACGTACTTGGCTATCGACAACATGTTTTACTTCAACTTATATCAAGACATGTAGCACTCTAACTTGCTTCAAGACAAGCTTGCCTGAAAGTTTTATTAAGTTTTCTTCAACTTGCATACCCCTGGAAATCTCAATACTTATACTTTTTTCGGTTTTCACGTACTTGGCTATCGACAATATGTTTTACTTTGACTTATATCAAGACATGTAGCACTCTAACTTGCTTCAAGACAAGCTTGCCTGCAAGTTTTATTAAGTTTTCTTCAACTTGCATACCCCTGGAAATCTCAATACTTATATTTTTTGTCGGTTTTCAGCAACTTGCATACCCCTTGAAATCTCAATACTTATACTTTTTGCGGTTTCCACGTACTTGGCTATCGACAACATGTTTTACTTTAACTTATATCAAGACATGTAGCACTCTAACTTGCTTCAAGACAAGCTTGTCTGCAAGTTTTATTAAGTTTTCTTCAACTTGCATACCCCTGGAAATCTCAATACTTATACTTTTTTCGGTTTTCTTCAACTTGCATACCCCTGGAAATCTCAATACTTATACTTTTTTCGGTTTTTACGTACTTGACTATCGACAACATGTTTTACTTTAACTTATATCAAGACATGTAGCACTCTAACTTGCTTCGCGACAAGCTCGCCTGCAAGTTTTATTAAGTTTTCTTCAACCTGCATACCCCTGGAAATCTCAAAACTTATACTTTTTCGGTTTGCTTCAACTTGCATACCCCTGGAAATCTCAATTCTTATACTTTTTTCGGTTTTCACGTACTTGGCTATCGACAACATGTTTTACTTTGATTTATATCAAGACATGTAGCACTCTAACTTGCTTCAAGACAAGCTTGCCTGCAAGTTTTATTAAGTTTTCTTCAACTTGCATACCCCTGGAAATCTCAATACTTATACTTTTTTCGGTTTGCTTCAACTTGCATACCCCTGGAAATCTCAATACTTTTACTTTTTGCGGTTTCCACGTACTTGGCTATCGACAACATGTTTTACTGCAACTTATATCAAGACATGTAGCACTCTAACTTGCTTCAAGACAAGCTTGCCTGCAAGTTTTATTAAGTTTTCTTCAACTTGCATACCCCTGGAAATCTCAATACTTATATTTTTTGTCGGTTTTCAGCAACTTGCATACCCCTTGAAATCTCAATACTTATACTTTTTGCGGTTTCCACGTACTTGGCTATCGACAACATGTTTTACTTTAACTTATATCAAGACATGTAGCACTCTAACTTGCTTCAAGACAAGCTTGTCTGCAAGTTTTATTAAGTTTTCTTCAACTTGCATACCCCTGGAAATCTCAATACTTATACTTTTTTCGGTTTTCTTCAACTTGCATACCCCTGGAAATCTCAATACTTATACTTTTTTCGGTTTTTACGTACTTGACTATCGACAACATGTTTTACTTTAACTTATATCAAGACATGTAGCACTCTAACTTGCTTCGCGACAAGCTCGCCTGCAAGTTTTATTAAGTTTTCTTCAACCTGCATACCCCTGGAAATCTCAAAACTTATACTTTTTCGGTTTGCTTCAACTTGCATACCCCTGGAAATCTCAATTCTTATACTTTTTTCGGTTTTCACGTACTTGGCTATCGACAACATGTTTTACTTTGATTTATATCAAGACATGTAGCACTCTAACTTGCTTCAAGACAAGCTTGCCTGCAAGTTTTATTAAGTTTTCTTCAACTTGCATACCCCTGGAAATCTCAATACTTATACTTTTTTCGGTTTGCTTCAACTTGCATACCCCTGGAAATCTCAATACTTTTACTTTTTGCGGTTTCCACGTACTTGGCTATCGACAACATGTTTTACTGCAACTTATATCAAGACATGTAGCACTCTAACTTGCTTCAAGACAAGCTCGCCTGCAAGTTTTATTAAGTTGACTTCAACTTGCATACCCCTGGAAATCTCAATATTTATACTTTTTTCGGTTTTCTTCAACTTGCATACCCCTGGAAATCTCAATACTTATACTTTTTCGGTTTGCTTCAACTTGCATACCCCTGGAAATCTCAATTCTTATACTTTTTTCGGTTTTCACGTACTTGGCTATCGACAACATGTTTTACTTTAACTTATATCAAGACATGTAGCACTCTAACTTGCTTCAAGACAAGCTTGCCTGCAAGTTTTATTAAGTTTTCTTCAACTTGCATACCCCTGGAAATCTCAATACTTATACTTTTTTCGGTTTTCTTCAACTTGCATACCCCTGGAAATCTCAATACTTATACTTTTTTCGGTTTTTACGTACTTGACTATCGACAACATGTTTTACTTTAACTTATATCAAGACATGTAGCACTCTAACTTGCTTCGCGACAAGCTCGCCTGCAAGTTTTATTAAGTTTTCTTCAACTTGCATACCCCTGGAAATCTCAATACTTATACTTTTTTCGGTTTTCTTCAACTTGCATACCCCTGGAAATCTCAAAACTTATACTTTTTCGGTTTGCTTCAACTTGCATACCCCTGGAAATCTCAATTCTTATACTTTTTTCGGTTTTCACGTACTTGGCTATCGACAACATGTTTTACTTTGACTTATATCAAGACATGTAGCACTCTAACTTGCTTCAAGACAAGCTTGCCTGCAAGTTTTATTAAGTTTTCTTCAACTTGCATACCCCTGGAAATCTCAATACTTATACTTTTTTCGGTTTGCTTCAACTTGCATACCCCTGGAAATCTCAATACTTTTACTTTTTGCGGTTTCCACGTACTTGGCTATCGACAACATGTTTTACTTTAACTTATATCAAGACATGTAGCACTCTAACTTGCTTCAAGACAAGCTCGCCTGCAAGTTTTATTAAGTTGACTTCAACTTGCATACCCCTGGAAATCTCAATATTTATACTTTTTTCGGTTTGCTTCAACTTGCATACCCCTGGAAATCTCAATTCTTATACTTTTTCGGTTTTCACGTACTTGGCTATCGACAACATGTTTTACTTTGACTTATATCAAGACATGTAGCACTCTAACTTGCTTCAAGACAAGCTCGCCTGCAAGTTTTATTAAGTTTTCTTCAACTTGCATACCCCTGGAAATCTCAATACTTATACTTTTTTCGGTTTTCTTCAACTTGCATACCCCTTGAAATCTCAATACTTATACTTTTTTCGGTTTTCTTCAACTTGCATACCCCTTGAAATCTCAATACTTATACTTTTTTCGGTTTTCTTCAACTTGCATACCCGTTGAAATCTCAATACTTATACTTTTTGCGGTTTCCACGTACTTGGCTATCGACAACATGTTTTACTTTGACTTATATCAAGACATGTAGCACTCTAACTTGCTTCAAGACAAGCTCGCCTGCAAGTTTTATTAAGTTTTTTTCAACTTGCATACCCCTAGAAATCTCAATACTTATACTTTTTTCGGTTTTCCCGTACTTGGCTATCGACAACATGTTTTACTTTGACTTATATCAAGACATGGAGCACTCTAACTTGCTTCAAGACAAGCTCGCCTGCAAGTTTTATTAAGTTTTTTTCAACTTGCATACCCCTAGAAATCTCAATACTTATACTTTTTTCGGTTTTCACGTACTTGGCTATCGACAACATGTTTTACTTTGACTTATATCAAGACATGTAGCACTCTAACTTGCTTCAAGACAAGCTCGCCTGCAAGTTTTATCAAGTTTTTTTCAACTTGCATACCCCTAGAAATCTCAATACTTATACTTTTTTCGGTTTTCACGTACTTGGCTATCGACAACATGTTTTACTTTGAATTATATCAAGACATGTAGCTCTCTAACTTGCTTCAAGACAAGCTCGCCTGCAAGTTTTATTAAGTTTTCTTCAACTTGCATACCCCTGGAAATCTCAATACTTATACTTCTTTCGGTTTTCACGTACTTGACTACCGACAACATGTTTTACTTTGACTTATATCAAGACATGTAGCTCTCTAACTTGCTTCAAGACAAGCTCGCCTGCAAGTTTTATTAAGTTTTCTTCAACTTGCATACCCCTAGAAATCTCAATACTTATACTTTTTTCGGTTTTCACGTACTTGGCTATCGACAACATGTTTTACTTTGACTTATATCAAGACATGTAG
Source organism: Tetranychus urticae (assembly GCF_039701765.1). Taxonomy (NCBI): domain Eukaryota; kingdom Metazoa; phylum Arthropoda; class Arachnida; order Trombidiformes; family Tetranychidae; genus Tetranychus; species Tetranychus urticae. The sequence continues at coordinate 251,196 of NW_028315838.1, forward strand.
CACTCTAACTTGCTTCAAGACAAGCTCGCCTGCAAGTTTTATTAAGTTTTTTTCAACTTGCATACCCCTAGAAATCTCAATACTTATACTTTTTTCGGTTTTCACGTACTTGGCTATCGACAACATGTTTTACTTTGAATTATATCAAGACATGTAGCTCTCTAACTTGCTTCAAGACAAGCTCGCCTGCAAGTTTTATTAAGTTTTCTTCAACTTGCATACCCCTGGAAATCTCAATACTTATACTTCTTTCGGTTTTCACGTACTTGACTACCGACAACATGTTTTACTTTGACTTATATCAAGACATGTAGCTCTCTAACTTGCTTCAAGACAAGCTCGCCTGCAAGTTTTATTAAGTTTTCTTCAACTTGCATACCCCTGGAAATCTCAATACTTATACTTTTTTCGGTTTGCTGCAACTTGCATACCCCTAAAAATCTCAATACTTATACTTTTTTCGGTTTTCTTCAACTTGCATACGCCTGAAAATCTCAATACTTATACTTTTTTCGGTTTTCACGTACTTGACTACCGACAACATGTTTTACTTTGACTTATATCAAGACATGTAGCTCTCTAACTTGCTTTAAGACAAGCTCGCCTGCAAGTTTTATTAAGTTTTCTTCAACTTGCATACCCCTGGAAATCTCAATACTTATACTTTTTTTTGGTTTGCTGCAACTTGCATACCCCTGAAAATCGCAATACTTATACTTTTGCGGTTTTCTTCAACTTGCATACCCCTAGAAATCTCAATACTTATACTTTTTTCGGTTTTCACGTACTTGGCTATCGACAACATGTTTTACTTTGACTTATATCAAGACATGTAGCACTCTAACTTGCTTCAAGACAAGCTCGCCTGCAAGTTTTATTAAGTTGACTTCAACTTGCATACCCCTGGAAATCTCAATACTTATACTTTTTTCGGTTTTCTTCAACTTGCATACCCCTGGAAATCTCAATACTTATACTTTTTTCGGTTTTCACGTACTTGGCTATCGACAACATGTTTTACTTTGACTTATATCAAGACATGTAGCACTCTAACTTGCTTCAAGACAAGCACGCCTGCAAGTTTTATTAAGTTGACTTCAACTTGCATACCCCTGGAAATCTCAATACTTATACTTTTTTCGGTTTTCACGTACTTGGCTATCGACAACATGTTTTACTTTGACTTATATCAAGACATGTAGCACTCTAACTTGCTTCAAGACAAGCACGCCTGCAAGTTTTATTAAGTTGACTTCAACTTGCATACCCCTGGAAATCTCAATACTTATACTTTTTTCGGTTTTCACGTACTTGGCTATCGACAACATGTTTTACTTTGACTTATATCAAGACATGTAGCACTCTAACTTGCTTCAAGACAAGCTCGCCTGCAAGTTTTATTAAGTTTTTTCTCAACTTGCATACCCCTAGAAATCTCAATACTTATACTTTTTTCGGTTTTCACGTACTTGACTACCGACAACATGTTTTACTTTGACTTATATCAAGACATGTAGCACTCTAACTTGCTTCAAGACAAGCTCGCCTGCAAGTTTTAAAAGTTTTCTTCAACTTGCATACCCCTGGAAATCTCAATACTTATACTTTTTTCGGTTTTCACGTACTTGGCTATCGACAACATGTTTTACTTTGACTTATATCAAGACATGTAGCACTCTAACTTGCTTCAAGACAAGCACGCCTGCAAGTTTTATTAAGTTGACTTCAACTTGCATACCCCTGGAAATCTCAATACTTATACTTTTTTCGGTTTTCACGTACTTGGCTATCGACAACATGTTTTACTTTGACTTATATCAAGACATGTAGCATACTAACTTGCTTCAAGACAAGCTCGCCTGCAAGTTTTAAAAGTTTTCTTCAACTTGCATACCCCTGGAAATCTCAATACTTATACTTTTTTCGGTTTGCTGCAACTTGCATACCCCTGAAAATCTCAATACTTATACTTTTTTCGGTTTTCTTCAACTTGCATACCCCTGGAAATCTCAATACTTATACTTTTTTCGGTTTGCTGCAACTTGCATACCCCTGAAAATCTCAATACTTATACTTTTTTCGGTTTTCTTCAACTTGCATACCCCTGGAAATCTCAATACTTATACTTTTTTCGGTTTTCACGTACTTGACTACCGGCAACATGTTTTACTTTGACTTATATCAAGACATGTAGCTCTCTAACTTGCTTCAAGACAAGCTCGCCTGCAAGTTTTATTAAGTTTTCTTCAACTTGCATACCCCTGGAAATCTCAATACTTATACTTTTTTCGGTTTGCTGCAACTTGCATACCCCTGAAAATCTCAATACTTATACTTTTTTCGGTTTTCTTCAACTTGCATACCCCTGGAAATGACAATACTTATACTTTTTTCGGTTTTCACGTACTTGACTACCGACAACATGTTTTACTTTGACTTATATCAAGACATGTAGCTCTCTAACTTGCTTCAAGACAAGCTCGCCTGCAAGTTTTATTAAGTTTTCTTCAACTTGCATACCCCTGGAAATCTCAATACTTATACTTTTTTCGGTTTTCACGTACTTGACTACCGACAACATGTTTTACTTTGACTTATATCAAGACATGTAGCACTCTAACTTGCTTCAAGACAAGCTCGCCTGCAAGTTTTAAAAGTTTTCTTCAACTTGCATACCCCTGGAAATCCAAAAACTTATACTTTTTCGGTTTGCTTCAACTTGCATACCCCTGGAAATCTCAATTCTTATACTTTTTTCGGTTTTCACGTACTTGGCTAACGACAACATGTTTTACTTTGACTTATATCAAGACATGTAGCACTCTAACTTGCTTCAAGACAAGCACGCCTGCAAGTTTTATTAAGTTGACTTCAACTTGCATACCCCTGGAAATCTCAATACTTATACTTTTTTCGGTTTTCACGTACTTGGCTATCGACAACATGTTTTACTTTGACTTATATCAAGACATGTAGCACTCTAACTTGCTTCAAGACAAGCACGCCTGCAAGTTTTATTAAGTTGACTTCAACTTGCATACCCCTGGAAATCTCAATACTTATACTTTTTTCGGTTTTCACGTACTTGGCTATCGACAACATGTTTTACTTTGACTTATATCAAGACATGTAGCACTCTAACTTGCTTCAAGACAAGCTCGCCTGCAAGTTTTATTAAGTTTTTTCTCAACTTGCATACCCCTAGAAATCTCAATACTTATACTTTTTTCGGTTTTCACGTACTTGACTACCGACAACATGTTTTACTTTGACTTATATCAAGACATGTAGCACTCTAACTTGCTTCAAGACAAGCTCGCCTGCAAGTTTTAAAAGTTTTCTTCAACTTGCATACCCCTGGAAATCTCAATACTTATACTTTTTTCGGTTTTCACGTACTTGGCTATCGACAACATGTTTTACTTTGACTTATATCAAGACATGTAGCACTCTAACTTGCTTCAAGACAAGCACGCCTGCAAGTTTTATTAAGTTGACTTCAACTTGCATACCCCTGGAAATCTCAATACTTATACTTTTTTCGGTTTTCACGTACTTGACTACCGACAACATGTTTTACTTTGACTTATATCAAGACATGTAGCACTCTAACTTGCTTCAAGACAAGCTCGCCTGCAAGTTTTAAAAGTTTTCTTCAACTTGCATACCCCTGGAAATCCAAAAACTTATACTTTTTCGGTTTGCTTCAACTTGCATACCCCTGGAAATCTCAATTCTTATACTTTTTTCGGTTTTCACGTACTTGGCTAACGACAACATGTTTTACTTTGACTTATATCAAGACATGTAGCACTCTAACTTGCTTCAAGACAAGCACGCCTGCAAGTTTTATTAAGTTGACTTCAACTTGCATACCCCTGGAAATCTCAATACTTATACTTTTTTCGGTTTTCACGTACTTGGCTATCGACAACATGTTTTACTTTGACTTATATCAAGACATGTAGCACTCTAACTTGCTTCAAGACAAGCACGCCTGCAAGTTTTATTAAGTTGACTTCAACTTGCATACCCCTGGAAATCTCAATACTTATACTTTTTTCGGTTTTCACGTACTTGGCTATCGACAACATGTTTTACTTTGACTTATATCAAGACATGTAGCACTCTAACTTGCTTCAAGACAAGCTCGCCTGCAAGTTTTATTAAGTTTTTTCTCAACTTGCATACCCCTAGAAATCTCAATACTTATACTTTTTTCGGTTTTCACGTACTTGACTACCGACAACATGTTTTACTTTGACTTATATCAAGACATGTAGCACTCTAACTTGCTTCAAGACAAGCTCGCCTGCAAGTTTTAAAAGTTTTCTTCAACTTGCATACCCCTGGAAATCTCAATACTTATACTTTTTTCGGTTTTCACGTACTTGGCTATCGACAACATGTTTTACTTTGACTTATATCAAGACATGTAGCACTCTAACTTGCTTCAAGACAAGCACGCCTGCAAGTTTTATTAAGTTGACTTCAACTTGCATACCCCTGGAAATCTCAATACTTATACTTTTTTCGGTTTTCACGTACTTGGCTATCGACAACATGTTTTACTTTGACTTATATCAAGACATGTAGCATACTAACTTGCTTCAAGACAAGCTCGCCTGCAAGTTTTAAAAGTTTTCTTCAACTTGCATACCCCTGGAAATCTCAATACTTATACTTTTTTCGGTTTGCTGCAACTTGCATACCCCTGAAAATCTCAATACTTATACTTTTTTCGGTTTTCTTCAACTTGCATACCCCTGGAAATCTCAATACTTATACTTTTTTCGGTTTGCTGCAACTTGCATACCCCTGAAAATCTCAATACTTATACTTTTTTCGGTTTTCTTCAACTTGCATACCCCTGGAAATCTCAATACTTATACTTTTTTCGGTTTTCACGTACTTGACTACCGACAACATGTTTTACTTTGACTTATATCAAGACATGTAGCTCTCTAACTTGCTTCAAGACAAGCTCGCCTGCAAGTTTTATTAAGTTTTCTTCAACTTGCATACCCCTGGAAATCTCAATACTTATACTTTTTCGGTTTGCTTCAACTTGCATACCCCTGGAAATCTCAATTCTTATACTTTTTTCGGTTTTCACGTACTTGGCTAACGACAACATGTTTTACTTTGACTTATATCAAGACATGTAGCTCTCTAACTTGCTTCAAGACAAGCTCGCCTGCAAGTTTTAAAAGTTTTCTTCAACTTGCATACCCCTGGAAATCCAAAAACTTATACTTTTTCGGTTTGCTTCAACTTGCATACCCCTGGAAATCTCAATTCTTATACTTTTTTCGGTTTTCACGTACTTGGCTAACGACAACATGTTTTACATTGACTTATATCAAGACATGGAGCACTCTAACTTGCTTCAAGACAAGCTCGCCTGCAAGTTTTATTAAGTTGACTTCAACTTGCATACCCCTGGAAATCTCAATACTTATACTTTTTTCGGTTTGCTTCAACTTGCATACCCCTGGAAATCTCAATACTTATACTTTTTTCGGTTTTCTTCAACTTGCATACCCCTGGAAATCTCAATACTTATACTTTTTTCGGTTTTCTTCAACTTGCATACCCCTGGAAATCTCAATACTTATACTTTTTTCGGTTTTCACGTACTTGGCTAACGACAACATGTTTTACATTGACTTATATCAAGACATGTAGCACTCTAACTTGCTTCAAGACAAGCTCGCCTGCAAGTTTTATTAAGTTGACTTCAACTTGCATACCCCTGAAAATCTCAATACTTATACTTTTTTCGGTTTTCTTCAACTTGCATACCCCTGGAAATCTCAATACTTATACTTTTTTCGGTTTTCACGTACTTGACTACCGACAACATGTTTTACTTTGACTTATATCAAGACATGTAGCTCTCTAACTTGCTTCAAGACAAGCTCGCCTGCAAGTTTTATTAAGTTTTCTTCAACTTGCATACCCCTGGAAATCTCAATACTTATACTTTTTTCGGTTTGCTGCAACTTGCATACCCCTGAAAATCTCAATACTTATACTTTTTTCGGTTTTCTTCAACTTGCATACCCCTGGAAATGACAATACTTATACTTTTTTCGGTTTTCACGTACTTGACTACCGACAACATGTTTTACTTTGACTTATATCAAGACATGTAGCTCTCTAACTTGCTTCAAGACAAGCTTGCCTGCAAGTTTTATTAAGTTTTCTTCAACTTGCATACCCCTGGAAATCTCAATACTTATACTTTTTTCGGTTTTCACGTACTTGACTACCGACAACATGTTTTACTTTGACTTATATCAAGACATGTAGCATACTAACTTGCTTCAAGACAAGCTCGCCTGCAAGTTTTAAAAGTTTTCTTCAACTTGCATACCCCTGGAAATCTCAATACTTATACTTTTTTCGGTTTGCTGCAACTTGCATACCCCTGAAAATCTCAATACTTATACTTTTTTCGGTTTTCTTCAACTTGCATACCCCTGGAAATCTCAATACTTATACTTTTTTCGGTTTGCTGCAACTTGCATACCCCTGAAAATCTCAATACTTATACTTTTTTCGGTTTTCTTCAACTTGCATACCCCTGGAAATCTCAATACTTATACTTTTTTCGGTTTTCACGTACTTGACTACCGACAACATGTTTTACTTTGACTTATATCAAGACATGTAGCTCTCTAACTTGCTTCAAGACAAGCTCGCCTGCAAGTTTTATTAAGTTTTCTTCAACTTGCATACCCCTGGAAATCTCAATACTTATACTTTTTTCGGTTTTCACGTACTTGACTACCGACAACATGTTTTACTTTGACTTATATCAAGACATGTAGCACTCTAACTTGCTTCAAGACAAGCTCGCCTGCAAGTTTTAAAAGTTTTCTTCAACTTGCATACCCCTGGAAATCCAAAAACTTATACTTTTTCGGTTTGCTTCAACTTGCATACCCCTGGAAATCTCAATTCTTATACTTTTTTCGGTTTTCACGTACTTGGCTAACGACAACATGTTTTACATTGACTTATATCAAGACATGGAGCACTCTAACTTGCTTCAAGACAAGCTCGCCTGCAAGTTTTATTAAGTTGACTTCAACTTGCATACCCCTGGAAATCTCAATACTTATACTTTTTTCGGTTTTCTTCAACTTGCATACCCCTGGAAATCTCAATACTTATACTTTTTTCGGTTTTCACGTACTTGGCTAACGACAACATGTTTTACATTGACTTATATCAAGACATGTAGCACTCTAACTTGCTTCAAGACAAGCTCGCCTGCAAGTTTTATTAAGTTGACTTCAACTTGCATACCCCTGGAAATCTCAATTCTTATACTTTTTTCGGTTTTCACGTACTTGGCTAACGACAACATGTTTTACATTGACTTATATCAAGACATGGAGCACTCTAACTTGCTTCAAGACAAGCTCGCCTGCAAGTTTTAAAAGTTTTCTTCAACTTGCATACCCCTGGAAATCCAAAAACTTATACTTTTTCGGTTTGCTTCAACTTGCATACCCCTGGAAATCTCAATTCTTATACTTTTTTCGGTTTTCACGTACTTGGCTAACGACAACATGTTTTACATTGACTTATATCAAGACATGGAGCACTCTAACTTGCTTCAAGACAAGCTCGCCTGCAAGTTTTAAAAGTTTTCTTCAACTTGCATACCCCTGGAAATCCAAAAACTTATACTTTTTCGGTTTGCTTCAACTTGCATACCCCTGGAAATCTCAATACTTATACTTTTTTCGGTTTTCACGTACTTGACTACCGACAACATGTTTTACTTTGACTTATATCAAGACATGTAGCACTCTAACTTGCTTCAAGACAAGCTCGCCTGCAAGTTTTAAAAGTTTTCTTCAACTTGCATACCCCTGGAAATCCAAAAACTTATACTTTTTCGGTTTGCTTCAACTTGCATACCCCTGGAAATCTCAATTCTTATACTTTTTTCGGTTTTCACGTACTTGGCTAACGACAACATGTTTTACATTGACTTATATCAAGACATGGAGCACTCTAACTTGCTTCAAGACAAGCTCGCCTGCAAGTTTTATTAAGTTGACTTCAACTTGCATACCCCTGGAAATCTCAATACTTATACTTTTTTCGGTTTTCTTCAACTTGCATACCCCTGGAAATCTCAATACTTATACTTTTTTCGGTTTTCACGTACTTGGCTAACGACAACATGTTTTACATTGACTTATATCAAGACATGTAGCACTCTAACTTGCTTCAAGACAAGCTCGCCTGCAAGTTTTATTAAGTTGACTTCAACTTGCATACCCCTGGAAATCTCAATTCTTATACTTTTTTCGGTTTTCACGTACTTGGCTAACGACAACATGTTTTACATTGACTTATATCAAGACATGGAGCACTCTAACTTGCTTCAAGACAAGCTCGCCTGCAAGTTTTATTAAGTTGACTTCAACTTGCATACCCCTGGAAATCTCAATACTTATACTTTTTTCGGTTTTCTTCAACTTGCATACCCCTGGAAATCTCAATACTTATACTTTTTTCGGTTTTCTTCAACTTGCATACCCCTGGAAATCTCAATACTTATACTTTTTTCGGTTTTCACGTACTTGGCTAACGACAACATGTTTTACATTGACTTATATCAAGACATGTAGCACTCTAACTTGCTTCAAGACAAGCTCGCCTGCAAGTTTTATTAAGTTGACTTCAACTTGCATACCCCTGAAAATCTCAATACTTATACTTTTTTCGGTTTTCTTCAACTTGCATACCCCTGGAAATCTCAATACTTATACTTTTTTCGGTTTTCACGTACTTGACTACCGACAACATGTTTTACTTTGACTTATATCAAGACATGTAGCTCTCTAACTTGCTTCAAGACAAGCTCGCCTGCAAGTTTTATTAAGTTTTCTTCAACTTGCATACCCCTGGAAATCTCAATACTTATACTTTTTTCGGTTTGCTGCAACTTGCATACCCCTGAAAATCTCAATACTTATACTTTTTTCGGTTTTCTTCAACTTGCATACCCCTGGAAATGACAATACTTATACTTTTTTCGGTTTTCACGTACTTGACTACCGACAACATGTTTTACTTTGACTTATATCAAGACATGTAGCTCTCTAACTTGCTTCAAGACAAGCTTGCCTGCAAGTTTTATTAAGTTTTCTTCAACTTGCATACCCCTGGAAATCTCAATACTTATACTTTTTTCGGTTTTCACGTACTTGACTACCGACAACATGTTTTACTTTGACTTATATCAAGACATGTAGCACTCTAACTTGCTTCAAGACAAGCTCGCCTGCAAGTTTTAAAAGTTTTCTTCAACTTGCATACCCCTGGAAATCCAAAAACTTATACTTTTTCGGTTTGCTTCAACTTGCATACCCCTGGAAATCTCAATTCTTATACTTTTTTCGGTTTTCACGTACTTGGCTAACGACAACATGTTTTACATTGACTTATATCAAGACATGGAGCACTCTAACTTGCTTCAAGACAAGCTCGCCTGCAAGTTTTATTAAGTTGACTTCAACTTGCATACCCCTGGAAATCTCAATACTTATACTTTTTTCGGTTTGCTTCAACTTGCATACCCCTGGAAATCTCAATACTTATACTTTTTTCGGTTTTCTTCAACTTGCATACCCCTGGAAATCTCAATACTTATTCTTTTTTCGGTTTTCACGTACTTGGCTATCGACAACATGTTTTACTTTGACTTATATCAAGACATGTAGCACTCTAACTTGCTTCAAGACAAGCTCGCCTGCAAATTTTATTAAGTTGACTTCAACTTGCATACCCCTGGAAATCTCAATACTTATACTTTTTTCGGTTTTCTTCAACTTGCATACCCCTGGAAATCTCAATACTTATACTTTTTTCGGTTTTCACGTACTTGGCTAACGACAACATGTTTTACATTGACTTATATCAAGACATGTAGCACTCTAACTTGCTTCAAGACAAGCTCGCCTGCAAGTTTTATTAAGTTGACTTCAACTTGCATACCCCTGGAAATCTCAATACTTATACTTTTTTCGGTTTTCACGTACTTGGCTATCGACAACATGTTTTACTTTGACTTATATCAAGACATGTAGCACTCTAACTTGCTTCAAGACAAGCTCGCCTGCAAGTTTTATTAAGTTGACTTCAACTTGCATACCCCTAGAAATCTCAATACTTATACTTTTTTCTTTTTCACGTACTTGACTACCGACAACATGTTTTACTTTGACTTATATCAAGACATGTAGCTCTCTAACTTGCTTCAAGACAAGCTCGCCTGCAAGTTTTATTAAGTTTTCTTCAACTTGCATACCCCTGGAAATCTCAATACTTATACTTTTTTCGGTTTGCTGCAACTTGCATACCCCTGAAAATCTCAATACTTATACTTTTTTCGGTTTTCTTCAACTTGCATACCCCTGGAAATGACAATACTTATACTTTTTTCGGTTTTCACGTACTTGACTACCGACAACATGTTTTACTTTGACTTATATCAAGACATGTAGCTCTCTAACTTGCTTCAAGACAAGCTTGCCTGCAAGTTTTATTAAGTTTTCTTCAACTTGCATACCCCTGGAAATCTCAATACTTATACTTTTTTCGGTTTTCACGTACTTGACTACCGACAACATGTTTTACTTTGACTTATATCAAGACATGTAGCACTCTAACTTGCTTCAAGACAAGCTCGCCTGCAAGTTTTAAAAGTTTTCTTCAACTTGCATACCCCTGGAAATCCAAAAACTTATACTTTTTCGGTTTGCTTCAACTTGCATACCCCTGGAAATCTCAATTCTTATACTTTTTTCGGTTTTCACGTACTTGGCTAACGACAACATGTTTTACATTGACTTATATCAAGACATGGAGCACTCTAACTTGCTTCAAGACAAGCTCGCCTGCAAGTTTTATTAAGTTGACTTCAACTTGCATACCCCTGGAAATCTCAATACTTATACTTTTTTCGGTTTGCTTCAACTTGCATACCCCTGGAAATCTCAATACTTATACTTTTTTCGGTTTTCTTCAACTTGCATACCCCTGGAAATCTCAATACTTATTCTTTTTTCGGTTTTCACGTACTTGGCTATCGACAACATGTTTTACTTTGACTTATATCAAGACATGTAGCACTCTAACTTGCTTCAAGACAAGCTCGCCTGCAAATTTTATTAAGTTGACTTCAACTTGCATACCCCTGGAAATCTCAATACTTATACTTTTTTCGGTTTTCTTCAACTTGCATACCCCTGGAAATCTCAATACTTATACTTTTTTCGGTTTTCACGTACTTGGCTAACGACAACATGTTTTACATTGACTTATATCAAGACATGTAGCACTCTAACTTGCTTCAAGACAAGCTCGCCTGCAAGTTTTATTAAGTTGACTTCAACTTGCATACCCCTGGAAATCTCAATACTTATACTTTTTTCGGTTTTCACGTACTTGGCTATCGACAACATGTTTTACTTTGACTTATATCAAGACATGTAGCACTCTAACTTGCTTCAAGACAAGCTCGCCTGCAAGTTTTATTAAGTTGACTTCAACTTGCATACCCCTAGAAATCTCAATACTTATACTTTTTTCTTTTTCACGTACTTGACTACCGACAACATGTTTTACTTTGACTTATATCAAGACATGTAGCTCTCTAACTTGCTTCAAGACAAGCTCGCCTGCAAGTTTTATTAAGTTTTCTTCAACTTGCATACCCCTGGAAATCTCAATACTTATACTTTTTTCGGTTTGCTGCAACTTGCATACCCCTGAAAATCTCAATACTTATACTTTTTTCGGTTTTCTTCAACTTGCATACCCCTGGAAATCTCAATACTTATACTTTTTTCGGTTTTCACGTACTTGACTACCGACAACATGTTTTACTTTGACTTATATCAAGACATGTAGCTCTCTAACTTGCTTCAAGACAAGCTCGCCTGCAAGTTTTATTAAGTTTTCTTCAACTTGCATACCCCTGGAAATCTCAATACTTATACTTTTTTCGGTTTTCACGTACTTGAACTCCGACAACATGTTTTACTTTGACTTATATCAAGACATGTAGCACTCTAACTTGCTTCAAGACAAGCTCGCCTGCAAGTTTTAAAAGTTTTCTTCAACTTGCATACCCCTGGAAATCTCAATACTTGTACTTTTTTCGGTTTTCTTCAACTTGCATACCCCTGGAAATCTCAATACTTATACTTTTTTCGGTTTTCACGTACTTGAACTCCGACAACATGTTTTACTTTGACTTATATCAAGACATGGAGCACTCTAACTTGCTTCAAGACAAGCTCGCCTGCAAGTTTTATTAAGTTGACTTCAACTTGCATACCCCTAGAAATCTCAATACTTATACTTTTTTCTTTTTCACGTACTTGACTACCGACAACATGTTTTACTTTGACTTATATCAAGACATGTAGCTCTCTAACTTGCTTCAAGACAAGCTCGCCTGCAAGTTTTATTAAGTTTTCTTCAACTTGCATACCCCTGGAAATCTCAATACTTATACTTTTTTCGGTTTGCTGCAACTTGCATACCCCTGAAAATCTCAATACTTATACTTTTTTCGGTTTTCTTCAACTTGCATACCCCTGGAAATCTCAATACTTATACTTTTTTCGGTTTTCACGTACTTGACTACCGACAACATGTTTTACTTTGACTTATATCAAGACATGTAGCTCTCTAACTTGCTTCAAGACAAGCTCGCCTGCAAGTTTTATTAAGTTTTCTTCAACTTGCATACCCCTGGAAATCTCAATACTTATACTTTTTTCGGTTTTCACGTACTTGAACTCCGACAACATGTTTTACTTTGACTTATATCAAGACATGTAGCACTCTAACTTGCTTCAAGACAAGCTCGCCTGCAAGTTTTAAAAGTTTTCTTCAACTTGCATACCCCTGGAAATCTCAATACTTGTACTTTTTTCGGTTTTCTTCAACTTGCATACCCCTGGAAATCTCAATACTTATACTTTTTTCGGTTTTCACGTACTTGAACTCCGACAACATGTTTTACTTTGACTTATATCAAGACATGGAGCACTCTAACTTGCTTCAAGACAAGCTCGCCTGCAAGTTTTATTAAGTTGACTTCAACTTGCATACCCCTGGAAATCTCAATACTTATACTTTTTTCGGTTTGCTTCAACTTGCATACCCCTGGAAATCTCAATACTTATACTTTTTTCGGTTTTCTTCAACTTGCATACCCCTGGAAATCTCAATACTTATACTTTTTTCGGTTTTCTTCAACTTGCATACCCCTGGAAATCTCAATACTTATACTTTTTTCGGTTTTCACGTACTTGGCTAACGACAACATGTTTTACATTGACTTATATCAAGACATGTAGCACTCTAACTTGCTTCAAGACAAGCTCGCCTGCAAGTTTTATTAAGTTGACTTCAACTTGCATACCCCTGGAAATCTCAATACTTATACTTTTTTCGGTTTTCACGTACTTGGCTATCGACAACATGTTTTACTTTGACTTATATCAAGACATGTAGCACTCTAACTTGCTTCAAGACAAGCTCGCCTGCAAGTTTTATTAAGTTGACTTCAACTTGCATACCCCTAGAAATCTCAATACTTATACTTTTTTCTTTTTCACGTACTTGACTACCGACAACATGTTTTACTTTGACTTATATCAAGACATGTAGCTCTCTAACTTGCTTCAAGACAAGCTCGCCTGCAAGTTTTATTAAGTTTTCTTCAACTTGCATACCCCTGGAAATCTCAATACTTATACTTTTTTCGGTTTGCTGCAACTTGCATACCCCTGAAAATCTCAATACTTATACTTTTTTCGGTTTTCTTCAACTTGCATACCCCTGGAAATCTCAATACTTATACTTTTTTCGGTTTTCACGTACTTGACTACCGACAACATGTTTTACTTTGACTTATATCAAGACATGTAGCTCTCTAACTTGCTTCAAGACAAGCTCGCCTGCAAGTTTTATTAAGTTTTCTTCAACTTGCATACCCCTGGAAATCTCAATACTTATACTTTTTTCGGTTTTCACGTACTTGAACTCCGACAACATGTTTTACTTTGACTTATATCAAGACATGTAGCACTCTAACTTGCTTCAAGACAAGCTCGCCTGCAAGTTTTAAAAGTTTTCTTCAACTTGCATACCCCTGGAAATCTCAATACTTGTACTTTTTTCGGTTTTCTTCAACTTGCATACCCCTGGAAATCTCAATACTTATACTTTTTTCGGTTTTCACGTACTTGAACTCCGACAACATGTTTTACTTTGACTTATATCAAGACATGGAGCACTCTAACTTGCTTCAAGACAAGCTCGCCTGCAAGTTTTATTAAGTTGACTTCAACTTGCATACCCCTGGAAATCTCAATACTTATACTTTTTTCGGTTTGCTTCAACTTGCATACCCCTGGAAATCTCAATACTTATACTTTTTTCGGTTTTCTTCAACTTGCATACCCCTGGAAATCTCAATACTTATTCTTTTTTCGGTTTTCACGTACTTGGCTATCGACAACATGTTTTACTTTGACTTATATCAAGACATGTAGCACTCTAACTTGCTTCAAGACAAGCTCGCCTGCAAATTTTATTAAGTTGACTTCAACTTGCATACCCCTGGAAATCTCAATACTTATACTTTTTTCGGTTTTCTTCAACTTGCATACCCCTGGAAATCTCAATACTTATACTTTTTTCGGTTTTCACGTACTTGGCTAACGACAACATGTTTTACATTGACTTATATCAAGACATGTAGCACTCTAACTTGCTTCAAGACAAGCTCGCCTGCAAGTTTTATTAAGTTGACTTCAACTTGCATACCCCTGGAAATCTCAATACTTATACTTTTTTCGGTTTTCACGTACTTGGCTATCGACAACATGTTTTACTTTGACTTATATCAAGACATGTAGCACTCTAACTTGCTTCAAGACAAGCTCGCCTGCAAGTTTTATTAAGTTGACTTCAACTTGCATACCCCTAGAAATCTCAATACTTATACTTTTTTCTTTTTCACGTACTTGACTACCGACAACATGTTTTACTTTGACTTATATCAAGACATGTAGCTCTCTAACTTGCTTCAAGACAAGCTCGCCTGCAAGTTTTATTAAGTTTTCTTCAACTTGCATACCCCTGGAAATCTCAATACTTATACTTTTTTCGGTTTGCTGCAACTTGCATACCCCTGAAAATCTCAATACTTATACTTTTTTCGGTTTTCTTCAACTTGCATACCCCTGGAAATCTCAATACTTATACTTTTTTCGGTTTTCACGTACTTGACTACCGACAACATGTTTTACTTTGACTTATATCAAGACATGTAGCTCTCTAACTTGCTTCAAGACAAGCTCGCCTGCAAGTTTTATTAAGTTTTCTTCAACTTGCATACCCCTGGAAATCTCAATACTTATACTTTTTTCGGTTTTCACGTACTTGAACTCCGACAACATGTTTTACTTTGACTTATATCAAGACATGTAGCACTCTAACTTGCTTCAAGACAAGCTCGCCTGCAAGTTTTAAAAGTTTTCTTCAACTTGCATACCCCTGGAAATCTCAATACTTGTACTTTTTTCGGTTTTCTTCAACTTGCATACCCCTGGAAATCTCAATACTTATACTTTTTTCGGTTTGCTGCAACTTGCATACCCCTGAAAATCTCAATACTTATACTTTTTTCGGTTTTCTTCAACTCGCATACCCCTGGAAATCTCAATACTTATACTTTTTTCGGTTTTCACGTACTTGACTACCGACAACATGTTTTACTTTGACTTATATCAAGACATGTAGCTCTCTAACTTGCTTCAAGACAAGCTCGCCTGCAAGTTTTATTAAGTTTTCTTCAACTTGCATACCCCTGGAAATCTCAATACTTATACTTTTTTCGGTTTTCACGTACTTGAACTCCGACAACATGTTTTACTTTGACTTATATCAAGACATGTAGCACTCTAACTTGCTTCAAGACAAGCTCGCCTGCAAGTTTTAAAAGTTTTCTTCAACTTGCATACCCCTGGAAATCTCAATACTTGTACTTTTTTCGGTTTTCTTCAACTTGCATACCCCTGGAAATCTCAATACTTATACTTTTTTCGGTTTGCTGCAACTTGCATACCCCTGAAAATCTCAATACTTATACTTTTTTCGGTTTTCTTCAACTCGCATACCCCTGGAAATCTCAATACTTATACTTTTTTCGGTTTTCACGTACTTGACTACCGACAACATGTTTTACTTTGACTTATATCAAGACATGTAGCTCTCTAACTTGCTTCAAGACAAGCTCGCCTGCAAGTTTTATTAAGTTTTCTTCAACTTGCATACCCCTGGAAATCTCAATACTTATACTTTTTCGGTTTTCACGTACTTGACTACCGACAACATGTTTTACTTTGACTTATATCAAGACATGTAGCACTCTAACTTGCTTCAAGACAAGCTCGCCTGCAAGTTTCAAAAGTTTTCTTCAACTTGCATACCCCTGGAAATCTCAATACTTGTACTTTTTTCGGTTTTCTTCAACTTGCATACCCCTGGAAATCTCAATACTTATACTTTTTTCGGTTTGCTGCAACTTGCATACCCCTGAAAATCTCAATACTTATACTTTTTTCGGTTTTCTTCAACTTGCATACCCCTGGAAATCTCAATACTTATACTTTTTTCGGTTTTCACGTACTTGACTACCGACAACATGTTTTACTTTGACTTATATCAAGACATGTAGCTCTCTAACTTGCTTCAAGACAAGCTCGCCTGCAAGTTTTATTAAGTTTTCTTCAACTTGCATACCCCTGGAAATCTCAATACTTATACTTTTTTCGGTTTTCACGTACTTGAACTCCGACAACATGTTTTACTTTGACTTATATCAAGACATGTAGCACTCTAACTTGCTTCAAGACAAGCTCGCCTGCAAGTTTTAAAAGTTTTCTTCAACTTGCATACCCCTGGAAATCTCAATACTTGTACTTTTTTCGGTTTTCTTCAACTTGCATACCCCTGGAAATCTCAATACTTATACTTTTTTCGGTTTTCACGTACTTGAACTCCGACAACATGTTTTACTTTGACTTATATCAAGACATGGAGCACTCTAACTTGCTTCAAGACAAGCTCGCCTGCAAGTTTTATTAAGTTGACTTCAACTTGCATACCCCTGGAAATCTCAATACTTATACTTTTTTCGGTTTGCTTCAACTTGCATACCCCTGGAAATCTCAATACTTATACTTTTTTCGGTTTTCTTCAACTTGCATACCCCTGGAAATCTCAATACTTATTCTTTTTTCGGTTTTCACGTACTTGGCTATCGACAACATGTTTTACTTTGACTTATATCAAGACATGTAGCACTCTAACTTGCTTCAAGACAAGCTCGCCTGCAAATTTTATTAAGTTGACTTCAACTTGCATACCCCTGGAAATCTCAATACTTATACTTTTTTCGGTTTTCTTCAACTTGCATACCCCTGGAAATCTCAATACTTATACTTTTTTCGGTTTTCACGTACTTGGCTAACGACAACATGTTTTACATTGACTTATATCAAGACATGTAGCACTCTAACTTGCTTCAAGACAAGCTCGCCTGCAAGTTTTATTAAGTTGACTTCAACTTGCATACCCCTGGAAATCTCAATACTTATACTTTTTTCGGTTTTCACGTACTTGGCTATCGACAACATGTTTTACTTTGACTTATATCAAGACATGTAGCACTCTAACTTGCTTCAAGACAAGCTCGCCTGCAAGTTTTATTAAGTTGACTTCAACTTGCATACCCCTAGAAATCTCAATACTTATACTTTTTTCTTTTTCACGTACTTGACTACCGACAACATGTTTTACTTTGACTTATATCAAGACATGTAGCTCTCTAACTTGCTTCAAGACAAGCTCGCCTGCAAGTTTTATTAAGTTTTCTTCAACTTGCATACCCCTGGAAATCTCAATACTTATACTTTTTTCGGTTTGCTGCAACTTGCATACCCCTGAAAATCTCAATACTTATACTTTTTTCGGTTTTCTTCAACTTGCATACCCCTGGAAATCTCAATACTTATACTTTTTTCGGTTTTCACGTACTTGACTACCGACAACATGTTTTACTTTGACTTATATCAAGACATGTAGCTCTCTAACTTGCTTCAAGACAAGCTCGCCTGCAAGTTTTATTAAGTTTTCTTCAACTTGCATACCCCTGGAAATCTCAATACTTATACTTTTTTCGGTTTTCACGTACTTGAACTCCGACAACATGTTTTACTTTGACTTATATCAAGACATGTAGCACTCTAACTTGCTTCAAGACAAGCTCGCCTGCAAGTTTTAAAAGTTTTCTTCAACTTGCATACCCCTGGAAATCTCAATACTTGTACTTTTTTCGGTTTTCTTCAACTTGCATACCCCTGGAAATCTCAATACTTATACTTTTTTCGGTTTGCTGCAACTTGCATACCCCTGAAAATCTCAATACTTATACTTTTTTCGGTTTTCTTCAACTCGCATACCCCTGGAAATCTCAATACTTATACTTTTTTCGGTTTTCACGTACTTGACTACCGACAACATGTTTTACTTTGACTTATATCAAGACATGTAGCTCTCTAACTTGCTTCAAGACAAGCTCGCCTGCAAGTTTTATTAAGTTTTCTTCAACTTGCATACCCCTGGAAATCTCAATACTTATACTTTTTTCGGTTTTCACGTACTTGAACTCCGACAACATGTTTTACTTTGACTTATATCAAGACATGTAGCACTCTAACTTGCTTCAAGACAAGCTCGCCTGCAAGTTTTAAAAGTTTTCTTCAACTTGCATACCCCTGGAAATCTCAATACTTGTACTTTTTTCGGTTTTCTTCAACTTGCATACCCCTGGAAATCTCAATACTTATACTTTTTTCGGTTTGCTGCAACTTGCATACCCCTGAAAATCTCAATACTTATACTTTTTTCGGTTTTCTTCAACTCGCATACCCCTGGAAATCTCAATACTTATACTTTTTTCGGTTTTCACGTACTTGACTACCGACAACATGTTTTACTTTGACTTATATCAAGACATGTAGCTCTCTAACTTGCTTCAAGACAAGCTCGCCTGCAAGTTTTATTAAGTTTTCTTCAACTTGCATACCCCTGGAAATCTCAATACTTATACTTTTTCGGTTTTCACGTACTTGACTACCGACAACATGTTTTACTTTGACTTATATCAAGACATGTAGCACTCTAACTTGCTTCAAGACAAGCTCGCCTGCAAGTTTCAAAAGTTTTCTTCAACTTGCATACCCCTGGAAATCTCAATACTTGTACTTTTTTCGGTTTTCTTCAACTTGCATACCCCTGGAAATCTCAATACTTATACTTTTTTCGGTTTGCTGCAACTTGCATACCCCTGAAAATCTCAATACTTATACTTTTTTCGGTTTTCTTCAACTTGCATACCCCTAGAAATCTCAATACTTATACTTTTTTCGGTTTTCACGTACTTGGCTATCGACAACATGTTTTACTTTGACTTATATCAAGACATGTAGCACTCTAACTTGCTTCAAGACAAGCTCGCCTGCAAGTTTTATTAAGTTGACTTCAACTTGCATACCCCTGGAAATCTCAATACTTATACTTTTTTCGGTTTTCTTCAACTTGCATACCCCTGGAAATCTCAATACTTATACTTTTTTCGGTTTTCACGTACTTGGCTATCGACAACATGTTTTACTTTGACTTATATCAAGACATGTAGCACTCTAACTTGCTTCAAGACAAGCACGCCTGCAAGTTTTATTAAGTTGACTTCAACTTGCATACCCCTGGAAATCTCAATACTTATACTTTTTTCGGTTTTCACGTACTTGGCTATCGACAACATGTTTTACTTTGACTTATATCAAGACATGTAGCACTCTAACTTGCTTCAAGACAAGCTCGCCTGCAAGTTTTATTAAGTTTTTTCTCAACTTGCATACCCCTAGAAATCTCAATACTTATACTTTTTTCGGTTTTCACGTACTTGACTACCGACAACATGTTTTACTTTGACTTATATCAAGACATGTAGCACTCTAACTTGCTTCAAGACAAGCTCGCCTGCAAGTTTTAAAAGTTTTCTTCAACTTGCATACCCCTGGAAATCTCAATACTTATACTTTTTTCGGTTTTCTTCAACTTGCATACCCCTGGAAATCTCAATACTTATACTTTTTTCGGTTTGCTGCAACTTGCATACCCCTGAAAATCTCAATACTTATACTTTTTTCGGTTTTCTTCAACTTGCATACCCCTAGAAATCTCAATACTTATACTTTTTTCGGTTTTCACGTACTTGGCTATCGACAACATGTTTTACTTTGACTTATATCAAGACATGTAGCACTCTAACTTGCTTCAAGACAAGCTCGCCTGCAAGTTTTATTAAGTTGACTTCAACTTGCATACCCCTGGAAATCTCAATACTTATACTTTTTTCGGTTTTCTTCAACTTGCATACCCCTGGAAATCTCAATACTTATACTTTTTTCGGTTTTCACGTACTTGGCTATCGACAACATGTTTTACTTTGACTTATATCAAGACATGTAGCACTCTAACTTGCTTCAAGACAAGCACGCCTGCAAGTTTTATTAAGTTGACTTCAACTTGCATACCCCTGGAAATCTCAATACTTATACTTTTTTCGGTTTTCACGTACTTGGCTATCGACAACATGTTTTACTTTGACTTATATCAAGACATGTAGCACTCTAACTTGCTTCAAGACAAGCTCGCCTGCAAGTTTTATTAAGTTTTTTCTCAACTTGCATACCCCTAGAAATCTCAATACTTATACTTTTTTCGGTTTTCACGTACTTGACTACCGACAACATGTTTTACTTTGACTTATATCAAGACATGTAGCACTCTAACTTGCTTCAAGACAAGCTCGCCTGCAAGTTTTAAAAGTTTTCTTCAACTTGCATACCCCTGGAAATCTCAATACTTATACTTTTTTCGGTTTTCTTCAACTTGCATACCCCTGGAAATCTCAATACTTATACTTTTTTCGGTTTTCTTCAACTTGCATACCCCTGGAAATCTCAATACTTATACTTTTTTCGGTTTTCACGTACTTGACTACCGACAACATGTTTTACTTTGACTTATATCAAGACATGTAGCTCTCTAACTTGCTTCAAGACAAGCTCGCCTGCAAGTTTTATTACGTTTTCTTCAACTTGCATACCCCTGGAAATCTCAATACTTATACTTTTTTCGGTTTGCTGCAACTTGCATACCCCTGAAAATCTCAATACTTATACTTTTTTCGATTTTCTTCAACTTGCATACCCCTGGAAATCTCAATACTTATACTTTTTTCGGTTTTCACGTACTTGGCTATCGACAACATGTTTTACTTTGACTTATATCAAGACATGTAGCACTCTAACTTGCTTCAAGACAAGCACGCCTGCAAGTTTTATTAAGTTGACTTCAACTTGCATACCCCTGGAAATCTCAATACTTATACTTTTTTCGGTTTTCACGTACTTGGCTATCGACAACATGTTTTACTTTGACTTATATCAAGACATGTAGCACTCTAACTTGCTTCAAGACAAGCTCGCCTGCAAGTTTTATTAAGTTTTTTCTCAACTTGCATACCCCTAGAAATCTCAATACTTATACTTTTTTCTTTTTCACGTACTTGACTACCGACAACATGTTTTACTTTGACTTATATCAAGACATGTAGCACTCTAACTTGCTTCAAGACAAGCTCGCCTGCAAGTTTTAAAAGTTTTCTTCAACTTGCATACCCCTGGAAATCTCAATACTTATACTTTTTTCGGTTTGCTGCAACTTGCATACCCCTGAAAATCTCAATACTTATACTTTTTTTCGGTTTTCTTTAACTTGCATACCCCTGGAAATCTCAATACTTATACTTTTTTCGGTTTTCACGTACTTGACTACCGACAACATGTTTTACTTTGACTTATATCAAGACATGTAGCTCTCTAACTTGCTTCAAGACAAGCTCGCCTGCAAGTTTTATTAAGTTTTCTTCAACTTGCATACCCCTGGAAATCTCAATACTTATACTTTTTTCGGTTTGCTGCAACTTGCATACCCCTGGAAATCTCAATACTTATACTTTTTTCGGTTTTCACGTACTTGGCTATCGACAACATGTTTTACTTTGACTTATATCAAGACATGTAGCACTCTAACTTGCTTCAAGACAAGCTCGCCTGCAAGTTTTATTAAGTTTTTTCTCAACTTGCATACCCCTAGAAATCTCAATACTTATACTTTTTTCGGTTTTCACGTACTTGGCTATCGACAACATGTTTTACTTTGACTTATATCAAGACATGTAGCACTCTAACTTGCTTCAAGACAAGCTCGCCTGCAAGTTTTATTAAGTTTTTTCTTCAACTTGCATACCCCTGGAAATCTCAATACTTATACTTTTTTCGGTTTTCACGTACTTGGCTATCGACAACATGTTTTACTTTGACTTATATCAAGACATGTAGCACTCTAACTTGCTTCAAGACAAGCACGCCTGCAAGTTTTATTAAGTTGACTTCAACTTGCATACCCCTGGAAATCTCAATACTTATACTTTTTTCGGTTTTCACGTACTTGGCTATCGACAACATGTTTTACTTTGACTTATATCAAGACATGTAGCACTCTAACTTGCTTCAAGACAAGCTGGCCTGCAAGTTTTATTAAGTTTTTTCTCAACTTGCATACCCCTAGAAATCTCAATACTTATACTTTTTTCTTTTTCACGTACTTGACTACCGACAACATGTTTTACTTTGACTTATATCAAGACATGTAGCACTCTAACTTGCTTCAAGACAAGCTCGCCTGCAAGTTTTAAAAGTTTTCTTCAACTTGCATACCCCTGGAAATCTCAATACTTATACTTTTTTCGGTTTGCTGCAACTTACATACCCCTGAAAATCTCAATACTTATACTTTTTTCGGTTTTCTTTAACTTGCATACCCCTGGAAATCTCAATACTTATACTTTTTTCGGTTTTCACGTACTTGACTACCGACAACATGTTTTACTTTGACTTATATCAAGACATGTAGCTCTCTAACTTGCTTCAAGACAAGCTCGCCTGCAAGTTTTATTAAGTTTTCTTCAACTTGCATACCCCTGGAAATCTCAATACTTATACTTTTTTCGGTTTGCTGCAACTTGCATACCCCTGGAAATCTCAATACTTATACTTTTTTCGGTTTTCACGTACTTGGCTATCGACAACATGTTTTACTTTGACTTATATCAAGACATGTAGCACTCTAACTTGCTTCAAGACAAGCTCGCCTGCAAGTTTTATTAAGTTTTTTCTCAACTTGCATACCACTAGAAATCTCAATACTTATACTTTTTTCGGTTTTCACGTACTTGACTACCGACAACATGTTTTACTTTGACTTATATCAAGACATGTAGCACTCTAACTTGCTTCAAGACAAGCTCGCCTGCAAGTTTTAAAAGTTTTCTTCAACTTGCATACCCCTGGAAATCTCAATACTTATACTTTTTTCGGTTTTCTTCAACTTGCATACCCCTGGAAATCTCAATACTTATACTTTTTTCGGTTTTCACGTACTTGACTACCGACAACATGTTTTACTTTGACTTATATCAAGACATGTAGCTCTCTAACTTGCTTCAAGACAAGCTCGCCTGCAAGTTTTATTACGTTTTCTTCAACTTGCATACCCCTGGAAATCTCAATACTTATACTTTTTTCGGTTTGCTGCAACTTGCATACCCCTGAAAATCTCAATACTTATACTTTTTTCGGTTTTCTTCAACTTGCATACCCCTGGAAATCTCAATACTCATACTTTTTTCGGTTTGCTGCAACTTGCATACCCCTGAAAATCTCAATACTTATACTTTTTTCGATTTTCTTCAACTTGCATACCCCTGGAAATCTCAATACTTATACTTTTTTCGGTTTTCACGTACTTGGCTATCGACAACATGTTTTACTTTGACTTATATCAAGACATGTAGCACTCTAACTTGCTTCAAGACAAGCTCGCCTGCAAGTTTTATTAAGTTTTTTCTCAACTTGCATACCCCTAGAAATCTCAATACTTATACTTTTTTCTTTTTCACGTACTTGACTACCGACAACATGTTTTACTTTGACTTATATCAAGACATGTAGCACTCTAACTTGCTTCAAGACAAGCTCGCCTGCAAGTTTTAAAAGTTTTCTTCAACTTGCATACCCCTGGAAATCTCAATACTTATACTTTTTTCGGTTTGCTGCAACTTGCATACCCCTGAAAATCTCAATACTTATACTTTTTTCGGTTTTCTTTAACTTGCATACCCCTGGAAATCTCAATACTTATACTTTTTTCGGTTTTCACGTACTTGACTACCGACAACATGTTTTACTTTGACTTATATCAAGACATGTAGCTCTCTAACTTGCTTCAAGACAAGCTCGCCTGCAAGTTTTATTAAGTTTTCTTCAACTTGCATACCCCTGGAAATCTCAATACTTATACTTTTTTCGGTTTGCTGCAACTTGCATACCCCTGGAAATCTCAATACTTATACTTTTTTCGGTTTTCACGTACTTGGCTATCGACAACATGTTTTACTTTGACTTATATCAAGACATGTAGCACTCTAACTTGCTTCAAGACAAGCTCGCCTGCAAGTTTTATTAAGTTTTTTCTCAACTTGCATACCCCTAGAAATCTCAATACTTATACTTTTTTCGGTTTTCACGTACTTGACTACCGACAACATGTTTTACTTTGACTTATAGCAAGACATGTAGCACTCTAACTTGCTTCAAGACAAGCTCGCCTGCAAGTTTTAAAAGTTTTCTTCAACTTGCATACCCCTGGAAATCTCAATACTTATACTTTTTTCGGTTTGCTGCAACTTGCATACCCCTGAAAATCTCAATACTTATACTTTTTTCGGTTTTCACGTACTTGGCTATCGACAACATGTTTACTTTGACTTATATCAAGACATGTAGCACTCTAACTTGCTTCAAGACAAGCTCGCCTGCAAGTTTTATTAAGTTTTTTCTCAACTTGCATACCCCTAGAAATCTCAATACTTATACTTTTTTCGGTTTTCACGTACTTGACTACCGACAACATGTTTTACTTTGACTTATATCAAGACATGTAGCTCTCTAACTTGCTTCAAGACAAGCTCGCCTGCAAGTTTTATTAAGTTTTCTTCAACTTGCATACCCCTGGAAATCTCAATACTTATACTTTTTTCGGTTTTCACGTACTTGACTACCGACAACATGTTTTACTTTGACTTATATCAAGACATGTAGCACTCTAACTTGCTTCAAGACAAGCTCGCCTGCAAGTTTTAAAAGTTTTCTTCAACTTGCATACCCCTGGAAATCTCAATACTTATACTTTTTTCGGTTTTCTTCAACTTGCATACCCCTGGAAATCTCAATACTTATACTTTTTTCGGTTTTCACGTACTTGACTACCGACAACATGTTTTACTTTGACTTATATCAAGACATGTAGCTCTCTAACTTGCTTCAAGACAAGCTCGCCTGCAAGTTTTATTACGTTTTCTTCAACTTGCATACCCCTGGAAATCTCAATACTTATACTTTTTTCGGTTTGCTGCAACTTGCATACCCCTGGAAATCTCAATACTTATACTTTTTTCGGTTTTCACGTACTTGGCTATCGACAACATGTTTTACTTTGACTTATATCAAGACATGTAGCACTCTAACTTGCTTCAAGACAAGCTCGCCTGCAAGTTTTATTAAGTTTTTTCTCAACTTGCATACCCCTAGAAATCTCAATACTTATACTTTTTTCGGTTTTCACGTACTTGACTACCGACAACATGTTTTACTTTGACTTATAGCAAGACATGTAGCACTCTAACTTGCTTCAAGACAAGCTCGCCTGCAAGTTTTAAAAGTTTTCTTCAACTTGCATACCCCTGGAAATCTCAATACTTATACTTTTTTCGGTTTGCTGCAACTTGCATACCCCTGAAAATCTCAATACTTATACTTTTTTCGGTTTTCACGTACTTGGCTATCGACAACATGTTTACTTTGACTTATATCAAGACATGTAGCACTCTAACTTGCTTCAAGACAAGCTCGCCTGCAAGTTTTATTAAGTTTTTTCTCAACTTGCATACCCCTAGAAATCTCAATACTTATACTTTTTTCGGTTTTCACGTACTTGACTACCGACAACATGTTTTACTTTGACTTATATCAAGACATGTAGCTCTCTAACTTGCTTCAAGACAAGCTCGCCTGCAAGTTTTATTAAGTTTTCTTCAACTTGCATACCCCTGGAAATCTCAATACTTATACTTTTTTCGGTTTTCACGTACTTGACTACCGACAACATGTTTTACTTTGACTTATATCAAGACATGTAGCACTCTAACTTGCTTCAAGACAAGCTCGCCTGCAAGTTTTAAAAGTTTTCTTCAACTTGCATACCCCTGGAAATCTCAATACTTATACTTTTTTCGGTTTTCTTCAACTTGCATACCCCTGGAAATCTCAATACTTATACTTTTTTCGGTTTTCACGTACTTGACTACCGACAACATGTTTTACTTTGACTTATATCAAGACATGTAGCTCTCTAACTTGCTTCAAGACAAGCTCGCCTGCAAGTTTTATTACGTTTTCTTCAACTTGCATACCCCTGGAAATCTCAATACTTATACTTTTTTCGGTTTGCTGCAACTTGCATACCCCTGGAAATCTCAATACTCATACTTTTTTCGGTTTGCTGCAACTTGCATACCCCTGAAAATCTCAATACTTATACTTTTTTCGATTTTCTTCAACTTGCATACCCCTGGAAATCTCAATACTTATACTTTTTTCGGTTTTCACGTACTTGGCTATCGACAACATGTTTTACTTTGACTTATATCAAGACATGTAGCACTCTAACTTGCTTCAAGACAAGCTCGCCTGCAAGTTTTATTAAGTTTTTTCTCAACTTGCATACCCCTAGAAATCTCAATACTTATACTTTTTTCTTTTTCACGTACTTGACTACCGACAACATGTTTTACTTTGACTTATATCAAGACATGTAGCACTCTAACTTGCTTCAAGACAAGCTCGCCTGCAAGTTTTAAAAGTTTTCTTCAACTTGCATACCCCTGGAAATCTCAATACTTATACTTTTTTCGGTTTGCTGCAACTTGCATACCCCTGAAAATCTCAATACTTATACTTTTTTCGGTTTTCTTTAACTTGCATACCCCTGGAAATCTCAATACTTATACTTTTTTCGGTTTTCACGTACTTGACTACCGACAACATGTTTTACTTTGACTTATATCAAGACATGTAGCTCTCTAACTTGCTTCAAGACAAGCTCGCCTGCAAGTTTTATTAAGTTTTCTTCAACTTGCATACCCCTGGAAATCTCAATACTTATACTTTTTTCGGTTTGCTGCAACTTGCATACCCCTGGAAATCTCAATACTTATACTTTTTTCGGTTTTCACGTACTTGGCTATCGACAACATGTTTTACTTTGACTTATATCAAGACATGTAGCACTCTAACTTGCTTCAAGACAAGCTCGCCTGCAAGTTTTATTAAGTTTTTTCTCAACTTGCATACCCCTAGAAATCTCAATACTTATACTTTTTTCGGTTTTCACGTACTTGACTACCGACAACATGTTTTACTTTGACTTATATCAAGACATGTAGCACTCTAACTTGCTTCAAGACAAGCTCGCCTGCAAGTTTTAAAAGTTTTCTTCAACTTGCATACCCCTGGAAATCTCAATACTTATACTTTTTTCGGTTTGCTGCAACTTGCATACCCCTGAAAATCTCAATACTTATACTTTTTTCGGTTTTCTTCAACTTGCATACCCCTGGAAATCTCAATACTTATACTTTTTTCGGTTTTCACGTACTTGACTACCGACAACATGTTTTACTTTGACTTATATCAAGACATGTAGCTCTCTAACTTGCTTCAAGACAAGCTCGCCTGCAAGTTTTATTAAGTTTTCTTCAACTTGCATACCCCTGGAAATCTCAATACTTATACTTTTTTCGGTTTGCTGCAACTTGCATACCCCTGAAAATCTCAATACTTATACTTTTTTCGGTTTTCTTCAACTTGCATACCCCTGGAAATCTCAATACTCATACTTTTTTCGGTTTGCTGCAACTTGCATACCCCTGAAAATCTCAATACTTATACTTTTTTCGATTTTCTTCAACTTGCATACCCCTGGAAATCTCAATACTTATACTTTTTTCGGTTTTCACGTACTTGGCTATCGACAACATGTTTTACTTTGACTTATATCAAGACATGTAGCACTCTAACTTGCTTCAAGACAAGCTCGCCTGCAAGTTTTATTAAGTTGACTTCAACTTGCATACCCCTGGAAATCTCAATACTTATACTTTTTTCGGTTTTCACGTACTTGGCTATCGACAACATGTTTTACTTTGACTTATATCAAGACATGTAGCACTCTAACTTGCTTCAAGACAAGCTCGCCTGCAAGTATCATTAAGTTTTTTTCAACTTGCATACCCCTAGAAATCTCAATACTTATACTTTTTTCGGTTTTCACGTACTTGGCTATCGACAACATGTTTTAATTTGACTTATATCAAGACATGTAGCACTCTAATTTGCTTCAAGACAAGCTCGCCTGCAAGTATTGAGATTTCCAGGGGTATGCAAGTTGAAGTCAACTTAATAAAACTTGCAGGCGAGCTTGTCTTGAAGCCAGTTAGAGTGCTACATGTCTTGATATAAGTCAAGGTAAAACATGTTGTCGATAGCCAAGTACGTGAAAACCGTAAAAAGTATAAGTATTGAGCTTTCCAGGGGTATGCAAGTTGAAGAAAACCGAAAAAAGTATAAATATTGAGATTTCCAGGGGTATGCAAGTTGAAGAAAACTTAATAAAACTTGCAGGCGAGCTTGTCTTGAAGCAAGTTAGAGTGCTACATGTCGTGATATAAGTCAAAGTAAAACATGTTGTCGATAGCCAAGTACGTGAAAACCGTAAAAAGTATAAGTATTGAGCTTTCCAGGGGTATGCAAGTTGAAGAAAACCGAAAAAAGTATAAATATTGAGATTTCCGGGGTATGCAAGTTGAAGTCAACTTAATAAAACTTGCAGGCGAGCTTGTCTTGAAGCCAGTTAGAGTGCTACATGTCTTGATATAAGTCAAGGTAAAACATGTTGTCGATAGCCAAGTACGTGAAAACCGTAAAAAGTATAAGTATTGAGCTTTCCAGGGGTATGCAAGTTGAAGAAAACCGAAAAAAGTATAAATATTGAGATTTCCAGGGGTATGCAAGTTGAAGAAAACTTAATAAAACTTGCAGGCGAGCTTGTCTTGAAGCAAGTTAGAGTGCTACATGTCGTGATATAAGTCAAAGTAAAACATGTTGTCGATAGCCAAGTACGTGAAAACCGAAAAAAGTATAAGTATTGAGATTTCCAGGGGTATGCAAGTTGAAGAAAACCGAAAAAAGTATAAATATTGAGATTTTCAGGGGTATGCAAGTTGAAGAAAACCGAAAAAAGTATAAGTATTGAGATTTCCAGGGGTATGCAAGTTGAAGAAAACCGAAAAAAGTATAAATATTGAGATTTCCAGGGGTATGCAAGTTGAAGAAAACTTAATAAAACTTGCAGGCGAGCTTGTCTTGAAGCCAGTTAGAGTGCTACATGTCTTGATATAAGTCAAAGTAAAACATGTTGTCGATAGCCAAGTACGTGAAAACCGAAAAAAGTATAAGTATTGAGATTTCCAGGGGTATGCAAGTTGAAGCAAACCGAAAAAAGTATAAATATTGAGATTTCTAGGGGTATGCAAGGTGACGAAAACCGAAAAAAGTATAAATAATGAGATTGTAGGGGTATGCAAGTTGAAGAAAACCGAAAAAACTATAAATATTGAGATTTCCAGGGGTATGCAAGTTGAAGAAAACTTAATAAAACTTGCAGGCGAGCTTGTCTTGAAGCCAGTTAGAGTGCTACATGTCTTGATATAAGTCAAAGTAAAACATGTTGTCGATAGCCAAGTACGTGAAAACCGAAAAAAGTATAAGTATTGAGATTTCCAGGGGTATGCAAGTTGAAGAAAACCGAAAAAAGTATAAATATTGAGATTTCCAGGGTTATGCAAGTTGAAGAAAACTTAATAAAACTTGCAGGCGAGCTTGTCTTGAAGCAAGTTAGAGTGCTACATGTCTTGATATAAGTCAAAGTAAAACATGTTGTCGATTGCTAAGTACGTGAAAACCGAAAAAAGTATAAGTATTGAGATTTCCAGGGGTATGCAAGTTGAAGAAAACCGAAAAAAGTATAAATATTGAGATTTTCAGGGGTATGCAAGTTGAAGAAAACCGAAAAAAGTATAAATATTGAGATTTCCAGGGGTATGCAAGTTGAAGTCAACTTAATAAAACTTGCAGGCGAGCTTGTCTTGAAGCAAGTTAGAGTGCTACATGTCTTGATATAAGTCAAAGTAAAACATGTTGTCGATAGCCAAGTACGTGAAAACCGAAAAAAGTATAAGTATTGAGATTTCCAGGGGGATGCAAGTTGAAGAAAACCGAAAAAAGTATAAATATTGGGATTTCCAGGGGTATGCAAGTTGAAGAAAACCTAATAAAACTTGCAGGCGAGCTTGTCTTGAAGCCAGTTAGAGTGCTACATGTCTTGATATAAGTCAAAGTAAAACATGTTGTCGATAGTCAAGTACGTGAAAACCGAAAAAAGTATAAGTATTGAAATTTCCAGGGGTATGCAAGTTGAAGAAAACCGAAAAAAGTACAAGTATTGAGATTTTCAGGGGTATGCAAGTTGCAGCAAACCGAAAAAAGTATAAGTATTGAGATTTCCAGGTGTATGCAAGTTGAAGTCAACTTGATAAATTTTGCAGGCGAGCTTGTCTTGAAGCAAGTTAGAGTGCTACATGTCTTGATATAAGTCAAAGTAAAACATGTTGTCGATAGCCAAGTACGTGGAAACCGAAAAAAGTATAAGTATTGAGATTTCCAGGGGTATGCAAGTTGAAGAAAACCGAAAAAAGTATAAATATTGAGATTTTCAGGGGTATGCAAGTTGAAGAAAACCGAAAAAAGTATAAGTATTGAGATTTCCAGGGGTATGCAAGTTGAAGAAAACCGAAAAAAGTATAAATATTGAGATTTTCAGGGGTATGCAAGTTGAAGAAAACCGAAAAAAGTATAAGTATTGAGATTTTCAGGGGTATGCAAGTTGCAGCAAACCGAAAAAAGTATAAGTATTGAGATTTCCAGGTGTATGCAAGTTGAAGTCAACTTGATAAATTTTGCAGGCGAGCTTGTCTTGAAGCAAGTTAGAGTGCTACATGTCTTGATATAAGTCAAAGTAAAACATGTTGTCGATAGCCAAGTACGTGGAAACCGAAAAAAGTATAAGTATTGAGATTTCCAGGGGTATGCAAGTTGAAGAAAACCGAAAAAAGTATAAATATTGAGATTTTCAGGGGTATGCAAGTTGAAGAAAACCGAAAAAAGTATAAGTATTGAGATTTCCAGGGGTATGCAAGTTGAAGAAAACCGAAAAAAGTATAAATATTGAGATTTTCAGGGGCATGCAAGTTGAAGAAAACCGAAAAAAGTATAAGTATTGAGATTTCCAGGGGTATGCAAGTTGAAGAAGACCGAAAAAAGTATAAATATTGAGATTTCCAGGGGTATGCAAGTTGAAGTCAACTTAATAAAACTTGCAGGCGAGCTTGTCTTGAAGCAAGTTAGAGTGCTACATGTCTTGATATAAGTCAAAGTAAAACATGTTGTCGATAGCCAAGTACGTGAAAACCGAAAAAAGTATAAGTATTGAGATTTCCAGGGGGATGCAAGTTGAAGAAAACCTAATAAAACTTGCAGGCGAGCTTGTCTTGAAGCCAGTTAGAGTGCTACATGTCTTGATATAAGTCAAAGTAAAACATGTTGTCGATAGTCAAGTACGTGAAAACCGAAAAAAGTATAAGTATTGAAATTTCCAGGGGTATGCAAGTTGCAGCAAACCGAAAAAAGTATAAGTATTGAGATTTCCAGGTGTATGCAAGTTGAAGTCAACTTGATAAATTTTGCAGGCGAGCTTGTCTTGAAGCAAGTTAGAGTGCTACATGTCTTGATATAAGTCAAAGTAAAACATGTTGTCGATAGCCAAGTACGTGAAAACCGAAAAAAGTATAAGTATTGAGATTTCCAGGGGTATGCAAGTTGAAGAAAACCGAAAAAAGTATAAATATTGAGATTTTCAGGGGTATGCAAGTTGAAGAAAACCGAAAAAAGTATAAGTATTGAGATTTCCAGGGGTATGCAAGTTGAAGAAAACTTAATAAAACTTGCAGGCGAGCTAGTCTTGAAGCAAGTTAGAGTGCTACATGTCTAATATAAGTCAAAGTAAAACATGTTGTCGATAGCCAAGTACGTGAAAACCGAAAAAAGTATAAGTATTGAGATTTCCAGGGGTATGCAAGTTGAAGAAAACCGAAAAAAGTATAAATATTGAGATTTTCAGGGGTATGCAAGTTGAAGAAAACCGAAAAAAGTATAAGTATTGAGATTTCCAGGGGTATGCAAGTTGAAGAAAACCGAAAAAAGTATAAATATTGAGATTTCCAGGGGTATGCAAGTTGAAGTCAACTTAATAAAACTTGCAGGCGAGCTTGTCTTGAAGCAAATTAGAGTGCTACATGTCTTGATATAAGTCAAAGTAAAACATGTTGTCGGTAGTCAAGTACGTGAAAACCGAAAAAAGTATAAGTATTGAGATTTCCAGGGGTATGCAAGTTGCAGCAAACTTAATAAAACTTGCAGGCGAGCTTGTCTTGAAGCAAGTTAGAGTGCTACATGTCTTGATATAAGTCAAAGTAAAACATGTTGTCGATAGCCAAGTACGTGAAAACCGAAAAAAGTATAAGTAGCGAGATTTCCAGGGGTATGCAAGTTGCAGCAAACCGAAAAAAGTATAAGTATTGAGATTTTCAGGGGTGTGCAAGTTGCAGCAAACCGAAAAAAGTATAAGTATTGAGATTTCCAGGGGTATGCAAGTTGAAGAAAACTTTTAAAACTTGCAGGCGAGCTTGTCTTGAAGCAAGTTAGAGTGCTACATGTCTTGATATAAGTCAAAGTAAAACATGTTGTCGATAGCCAAGTACGTGAAAACCGAAAAAAGTATAAATATTGAGATTTTCAGGGGTATGCAAGTTGAAGAAAACCGAAAAAAGTATAAATATTGAGATTTCCAGGGGTATGCAAGTTGAAGTCAACTTAATAAAACTTGCAGGCGAGCTTGTCTTGAAGCAAGTTAGAGTGCTACATGTCTTGATATAAGTCAAAGTAAAACATGTTGTCGATAGCCAAGTACGTGAAAACCGAAAAAAGTATAAGTATTGAGATTTCCAGGGGTATGCAAGTTGAAGAAAACCGAAAAAAGTATAAATATTGAGATTTTCAGGGGTATGCAAGTTGAAGAAAACCGAAAAAAGTATAAGTATTGAGATTTCCAGGGGTATGCAAGTTGAAGAAAACTTAATAAAACTTGCAGGCGAGCTAGTCTTGAAGCAAGTTAGAGTGCTACATGTCTAATATAAGTCAAAGTAAAACATGTTGTCGATAGCTAAGTACGTGAAAACCGAAAAAAGTATAAGTATTGAGATTTCCAGGGGTATGCAAGTTGAAGAAAACCGAAAAAAGTATAAATATTGAGATTTTCAGGGGTATGCAAGTTGAAGAAAACCGAAAAAAGTATAAGTATTGAGATTTCCAGGGGTATGCAAGTTGAAGAAAACCGAAAAAAGTATAAATATTGAGATTTCCAGGGGTATGCAAGTTGAAGTCAACTTAATAAAACTTGCAGGCGAGCTTGTCTTGAAGCAAGTTAGAGTGCTACATGTCTTGATATAAGTCAAAGTAAAACATGTTGTCGATAGCCAAGTACGTGAAAACCGAAAAAAGTATAAGTATTGAGATTTCCAGGGGGATGCAAGTTGAAGAAAACCTAATAAAACTTGCAGGCGAGCTTGTCTTGAAGCCAGTTAGAGTGCTACATGTCTTGATATAAGTCAAAGTAAAACATGTTGTCGATAGTCAAGTACGTGAAAACCGAAAAAAGTATAAGTATTGAAATTTCCAGGGGTATGCAAGTTGCAGCAAACCGAAAAAAGTATAAGTATTGAGATTTCCAGGTGTATGCAAGTTGAAGTCAACTTGATAAATTTTGCAGGCGAGCTTGTCTTGAAGCAAGTTAGAGTGCTACATGTCTTGATATAAGTCAAAGTAAAACATGTTGTCGATAGCCAAGTACGTGAAAACCGAAAAAAGTATAAGTATTGAGATTTCCAGGGGTATGCAAGTTGAAGAAAACCGAAAAAAGTATAAATATTGAGATTTTCAGGGGTATGCAAGTTGAAGAAAACCGAAAAAAGTATAAGTATTGAGATTTCCAGGGGTATGCAAGTTGAAGAAAACTTAATAAAACTTGCAGGCGAGCTAGTCTTGAAGCAAGTTAGAGTGCTACATGTCTAATATAAGTCAAAGTAAAACATGTTGTCGATAGCCAAGTACGTGAAAACCGAAAAAAGTATAAGTATTGAGATTTCCAGGGGTATGCAAGTTGAAGAAAACCGAAAAAAGTATAAATATTGAGATTTTCAGGGGTATGCAAGTTGAAGAAAACCGAAAAAAGTATAAGTATTGAGATTTCCAGGGGTATGCAAGTTGAAGAAAACCGAAAAAAGTATAAATATTGAGATTTCCAGGGGTATGCAAGTTGAAGTCAACTTAATAAAACTTGCAGGCGAGCTTGTCTTGAAGCAAATTAGAGTGCTACATGTCTTGATATAAGTCAAAGTAAAACATGTTGTCGGTAGTCAAGTACGTGAAAACCGAAAAAAGTATAAGTATTGAGATTTCCAGGGGTATGCAAGTTGCAGCAAACTTAATAAAACTTGCAGGCGAGCTTGTCTTGAAGCAAGTTAGAGTGCTACATGTCTTGATATAAGTCAAAGTAAAACATGTTGTCGATAGCCAAGTACGTGAAAACCGAAAAAAGTATAAGTAGCGAGATTTCCAGGGGTATGCAAGTTGCAGCAAACCGAAAAAAGTATAAGTATTGAGATTTTCAGGGGTGTGCAAGTTGCAGCAAACCGAAAAAAGTATAAGTATTGAGATTTCCAGGGGTATGCAAGTTGAAGAAAACTTTTAAAACTTGCAGGCGAGCTTGTCTTGAAGCAAGTTAGAGTGCTACATGTCTTGATATAAGTCAAAGTAAAACATGTTGTCGATAGCCAAGTACGTGAAAACCGAAAAAAGTATAAGTATTGAGATTTCCAGGGGTATGCAAGTTGAAGAAAACCGACAAAAGTATAAGTATTGAGATTTCCAGGGGTATGCAAGCTACAGAAAACTTAATAAAACTTGCAGGCGAGCTTGTCTTGAAGCAAGTTAGAGTGCTACATGTCTTGATATAAGCCAAAGTAAAACATGTTGTCGATAGCCAAGTACGTGAAAACCGAAAAAAGTATAAGTATTGAGATTTCCAGGGGTATGCAAGTTGCAGCAAACTTAATAAAACTTGCAGGCGAGCTTGTCTTGAAGCAAGTTAGAGTGCTACATGTCTTGATATAAGTCAAAGTAAAACATGTTGTCGATAGCCAAGTACGTGAAAACCGAAAAAAGTATAAGTATTGAGATTTTCAGGGGTGTGCAAGTTGCAGCAAACCGAAAAAAGTATAAGTATTGAGATTTCTAGGGGTATGCAAGTTGAAGAAAACTTTTAAAACTTGCAGGCGAGCTTGTCTTGCAGCAAGTTAGAGTGCTACATGTCTTGATATAAGTCAAAGTAAAACATGTTGTCGATAGCCAAGTACGTGAAACCCGAAAAAAGTATAAGTATTGAGATTTCCAGGGGTATGCAAGTTGAAGAAAACCGAAAAAAGTATAAGTATTGAGATTTCCAGGGGTATGCAAGTTGAAAAAAACTTAATAAAACTTGCAGGCGAGCTTGTCTTGAAGCAAGTTAGAGTGCTACATGTCTTCATATAAGTCAAAGTAAAACATGTTGTCGGTAGTCAAGTACGTGAAAACCGAAAAAAGTATAAGTATTGAGATTTCCAGGGGTATGCAAGTTGCAGCAAACTTAATAAAACTTGCAGGCGAGCTTGTCTTGAAGCAAGTTAGAGTGCTACATGTCTTGATATAAGTCAAAGTAAAACATGTTGTCGATAGCCAAGTACGTGAAAACCGAAAAAAGTATAAGTATTGAGATTTTCAGGGGTGTGCAAGTTGCAGCAAACCGAAAAAAGTATAAGTATTGAGATTTCCAGGGGTATGCAAGTTGAAGAAAACTTTTAAAACTTGCAGGCGAGCTTGTCTTGAAGCAAGTTAGAGTGCTACATGTCTTGATATAAGTCAAAGTAAAACATGTTGTCGATAGCCAAGTACGTGAAAACCGAAAAAAGTATAAGTATTGAGATTTCCAGGGGTATGCAAGTTGAAGAAAACCGAAAAAAGTATAAGTATTGAGATTTCCAGGGGTATGCAAGTTGAAGAAAACCGAAAAAAGTATAAATATTGAGATTTTCAGGGGTATGCAAGTTGAAGAAAACCGAAAAAAGTATAAGTATTGAGATTTCCAGGGGTATGCAAGTTGAAGAAAACTTAATAAAACTTGCAGGCGAGCTAGTCTTGAAGCAAGTTAGAGTGCTACATGTCTAATATAAGTCAAAGTAAAACATGTTGTCGATAGCTAAGTACGTGAAAACCGAAAAAAGTATAAGTATTGAGATTTCCAGGGGTATGCAAGTTGAAGAAAACCGAAAAAAGTATAAATATTGAGATTTTCAGGGGTATGCAAGTTGAAGAAAACCGAAAAAAGTATAAGTATTGAGATTTCCAGGGGTATGCAAGTTGAAGAAAACCGAAAAAAGTATAAATATTGAGATTTCCAGGGGTATGCAAGTTGAAGTCAACTTAATAAAACTTGCAGGCGAGCTTGTCTTGAAGCAAGTTAGAGTGCTACATGTCTTGATATAAGTCAAAGTAAAACATGTTGTCGATAGCCAAGTACGTGAAAACCGAAAAAAGTATAAGTATTGAGATTTCCAGGGGGATGCAAGTTGAAGAAAACCGAAAAAAGTATAAATATTGGGATTTCCAGGGGTATGCAAGTTGAAGAAAACCTAATAAAACTTGCAGGCGAGCTTGTCTTGAAGCCAGTTAGAGTGCTACATGTCTTGATATAAGTCAAAGTAAAACATGTTGTCGATAGTCAAGTACGTGAAAACCGAAAAAAGTATAAGTATTGAAATTTCCAGGGGTATGCAAGTTGAAGAAAACCGAAAAAAGTACAAGTATTGAGATTTTCAGGGGTATGCAAGTTGCAGCAAACCGAAAAAAGTATAAGTATTGAGATTTCCAGGTGTATGCAAGTTGAAGTCAACTTGATAAATTTTGCAGGCGAGCTTGTCTTGAAGCAAGTTAGAGTGCTACATGTCTTGATATAAGTCAAAGTAAAACATGTTGTCGATAGCCAAGTACGTGAAAACCGAAAAAAGTATAAGTATTGAGATTTCCAGGGGTATGCAAGTTGAAGAAAACCGAAAAAAGTATAAATATTGAGATTTTCAGGGGTATGCAAGTTGCAGAAAACCGAAAAAAGTATAAGTATTGAGATTTCCAGGGGTATGCAAGTTGAAGAAAACTTAATAAAACTTGCAGGCGAGCTAGTCTTGAAGCAAGTTAGAGTGCTACATGTCTAATATAAGTCAAAGTAAAACATGTTGTCGATAGCCAAGTACGTGAAAACCGAAAAAAGTATAAGTATTGAGATTTCCAGGGGTATGCAAGTTGAAGAAAACCGAAAAAAGTATAAATATTGAGATTTTCAGGGGTATGCAAGTTGAAGAAACCGAAAAAAGTATAAGTATTGAGATTTCCAGGGGTATGCAAGTTGAAGAAAACCGAAAAAAGTATAAATATTGAGATTTCCAGGGGTATGCAAGTTGAAGTCAACTTAATAAAACTTGCAGGCGAGCTTGTCTTGAAGCAAATTAGAGTGCTACATGTCTTGATATAAGTCAAAGTAAAACATGTTGTCGGTAGTCAAGTACGTGAAAACCGAAAAAAGTATAAGTATTGAGATTTCCAGGGGTATGCAAGTTGCAGCAAACTTAATAAAACTTGCAGGCGAGCTTGTCTTGAAGCAAGTTAGAGTGCTACATGTCTTGATATAAGTCAAAGTAAAACATGTTGTCGATAGCCAAGTACGTGAAAACCGAAAAAAGTATAAGTAGCGAGATTTCCAGGGGTATGCAAGTTGCAGCAAACCGAAAAAAGTATAAGTATTGAGATTTTCAGGGGTGTGCAAGTTGCAGCAAACCGAAAAAAGTATAAGTATTGAGATTTCCAGGGGTATGCAAGTTGAAGAAAACTTTTAAAACTTGCAGGCGAGCTTGTCTTGAAGCAAGTTAGAGTGCTACATGTCTTGATATAAGTCAAAGTAAAACATGTTGTCGATAGCCAAGTACGTGAAAACCGAAAAAAGTATAAGTATTGAGATTTCCAGGGGTATGCAAGTTGAAGAAAACCGACAAAAGTATAAGTATTGAGATTTCCAGGGGTATGCAAGCTACAGAAAACTTAATAAAACTTGCAGGCGAGC